>NC_045558.1:6294933-6381142 GCF_009769535.1 Thamnophis elegans
TTAATAATGTGGTGACCAACATCAGACAGGACAGCAACAAATGCCACCTACTGATCAGACAACTTCAGAGTTCTGCACCCTGTAATTAAAAATGCTAAAAATACAAGATAAGAAATTTGTGAAGCCAGATTTGGTACTAAAAGAGAGACCAGCAGAAGCAATTCAAATCTTAAAATAAATAAATAAATCAGAGCATTTGTACAGTGCAAAGAATTAGGCTTTGTAAATGCCACAGATTATATTAAATATCTACAGTCTTATATTCCTAAAAATATTTCTAAATATGTGGAATGGTGTATGTTAAATGTTTCAGAGAACAGAGTTCATAAATGGATCAAAATCCCATTAAATTAGCAGGGTAAAATGAATACCATTACAATTATTGTCCCAGAATTAATTTATGTATTAAGAGGTATTCTAACATTAATATCAAATGAATGTTTTCTTTGGGTGGGTAAGTTATGGAGGAAACTTTATATGGGAAAATAGGATCTCATTATTTACATAGGATTTAAGAATTTATATTATTTACAGGAAGGTTATCTATTGAAGGTGATATTTTTAATTAACTAGATTAAAAAGTAATTTTGGGCTTATATTTTCTCAACAATATCTATGCAGAATGAATACAGGGAGTCCCTGCTTCCTGGATGCATTGTTAGATTTTATGATGATAGACTGTTAAAAAAAATAGCTTTGAACGAAATTTAAAATTGTCCAGATTATCTCTATTCACATGTTTCCCAACTGGCTTGCAACAAAGAAACTTAATGGAGAATACATAGGTTGAATTGCAAATCATGGTCATATGTTTCACTTAACAACCAGTGATTTGCTTAACAACCAAATGTAGAGTGATGTCATAAGTCCATTCTAATAATATGATTTTCCACTTAGTAATTATGGCACTTAGCAATGGAACTGCTATTCCCAACTCTGATCGCTAAATAAGGATTATCTATAGAATATTAACCACTGTGGACTCTTTTGGAAGTTTTTATGTATTCTATTAAGATTATAGCAATTGCTAGGATTTATACATAATAAAAAGGGTATTTTGTTCCTTAGTTTACCAGCAGTCAAACATATTTTAGCTTTGATAGTCATAAATTGGAATTTTATGTTGCTCTTATAAATATTTAACTTTATGGAAAGGATCTACCTTAAAAATAGGGAGCCAAATATTCTATTGGAAGCTGTAAGTGGAATCTGGACTATGTACTTTAAGGCAATTATTTTGTAATAATTATTTTAAAGACTTTTCTTGACTTTGAATGGAATGTTGTCATCCTAATTCACAACAGCCACAAATATAATCAGCTCAAGTATGTTTAATGCCTCAATACAGACTGGACAGTTTGGCTCAGTCTGAGAAATCGGAGATGCTAATTTATTTGATGATCTCAGTGTTTGAAATTAAGCACACAATCTTTTTATATTAAACAGTTAGAGAATAAAGCGAGTATTAAGGACACTGCTGGCTTATGAATTGAAGAATGAAACATGAATGGCTGCAGGTCTTAACAATGTTAAATCTGCTTCTTCGGATTTAATATTAAAACTGCTTCATCAAAAGATCTTAGTTAACTGGACATCCCAAAGTATATGCAGGAAATACTGCCATAAACCTTCCATTTTAATTAAAACTAAAACACCATATCTTATTTCCCTCTGTGTAATATTGGTATTTCCTTCAATTCCCTTAGCAAAATAATCCATTCCACCTCTTAACATCCAAGTTTTATATGTAGGCCTAATATGATTCCATATGCTATTGGTTTCTTTTCCCTGTCAGCTCCCAGATTACGTAATATATTTCCAAGGCTAACGAAAGCAGACAAGCAGCTATATAAAAGGCTACTGAATTCGTTACACCTCTGTTCCCCATTAAGAAATATTGAGGCAAAGGCTATTCCAAGTCATACTTTCCTTGAGAAAAAAAGAAAATTGAAGTAATTGGAATAGACAGCAACACCACTATGTGGATTTGCAGTTGGCTGACCACTGCACTCAACATGTAGTCCTCAATGAAGCCACATCTACATGGAGGGAAGCATGCAGTAGGATACCCAAAGTTTTGTCTTGGGCCAAGAACTCTTCAAAAGTCCTTCATAAATGATCTAAATGAAGGAATAGAATGGAACTCATCAAATTAGCAGATGACACCAAACTGGGGCAAATTGCTAACACTCTGGAAGATAAGACTCAAGATTCAAAAGGATCTTGACAGATTTGAGCCTTGGGCCCTATCCAAGATGCAATGGTGAGAAAAATAAAATCTTGCACTTAGGCTGGAAAAACCATAGGCAAAGTATGGAATAGGCGGTAGCTGGTTCAACAGTAGTAACTACAAGAGGGATCTAGATGTCTTAATGGATCACCACTTAACTATGAGACTGCAGTGTGTGGCAGCTGCCAAAAAGGCCAGTGCAGTACTGGATTACATTAACAGAGGGACGGAATCAAGATCACAAGATAATACTGCTTTATGTGATCTGCTCGGAATACTGTGTCCATTGTGGTCACAGCAATATAAAAAAAAATGTTGAGATCCTAGAAAGTGTGCAGAGAAGAGCAACAAAAGATGACAAGGGGTCTGGAGGCTAAATCATATGACGAATGATTTAGGGAGCATATCTAGCCTATCAAAGAGAATGATTAGAGGTGATATGATAGTTGTCTTCCCTTACTTTAGAGGCTGTCACAGAGAACAGGGGGGTCGACTTACTCTCCAAAGCAACAGAAGACAATACAAAAAGTGGATGGAAGCTTGTTAAACAGAAATCTAACCTAGAACTAAGGACACATTTCCTGACAAGTGAGAAAAAAATAAATCAATGGAATGGCTTGTCTCCTGGAATTGTGGCTGTTCCATCACTGGAGGTTTTCCAGTAGTCAACCATTTGATGGGATGGTATTAAGCTCTCCTGCCTTGAGCAGAGGGTTGGACTAGTTGACCTCTGAGGTCTGTTCTGAGTTCTATGTTCTATCCCCTTTGCTTACTCCAGAAAAATATTTAACTCAGGGATGAGAATTCATGATTTCAACAATCATTAAATTGGAGGTGTGAAAAACATTTCTAGGTAAAGGATGGAAGTGGACATCAAGGTCCCGTCATCATATACCCTGGCATGGTATAGAGAATCAAAGAAGTACTTTTATCTCATGTTTAATATTCCCAATAGCTCCATAGAAACTTTTCATATTTGAATCTGTGCCCTGTGCTTTCCAAACTTCGAAGAGGCAGGAAGAACAGCTGTTAAAATAGTACATATTCACGGAAGTGATGGGTCATGAATGCTCATGAATTAAGCAAAACCACTGTCCTGAATTGAATGCATTCTATCGCATTATGAGTCCCCTATGCAAATGGGAAAACTGAGAGATTCTAAATTTGCTAAGTGTTGAAAATTACGCACATTTTGTCCGATTCTTCTCCACCTTAGTTCTTAAATACTCTGGGTACACGATGTCCCTTATTACTTACTAGCAAGTGTGTCATTGTGGAGTCTCTTCACAGTGAGTATCTGGGAGTGGGGGGGGGAGGAGGGGATCTCACTAAATGAAGTCAATATCTACTCGCCGCATGGTTTGGCTTCTTTTATTGTTAAACCGAGCAGGCTGAATTCTCTTCTTCAGCAGAAAAGGATGTTTGGGTTCTATGGTGCATCCGCTGTTGAATTCTCTTTTTTCCGAAAGAAAAGCTTTGTTAGCTAGACCTCTCTCAGGGCGGGAAAGGAATGCAATGCATGCACAGACTCTGTAGTATTTCCTGTTACGCTCCTGTTCCAAACCACTGTGCTCTGTGTGTGTGTGTGTGGGGGGGGATTCAGGGAATACAATCCAATCCTTGATCTATGAAAAGATCTAGCTCAAGATTTTAATCATGAATATAGGCTGAGAAATGATCTACCTATGGAACGGCCAGCTGTAAATTAATACCAAACGTATCTAGCTTTTTTCCCCCCCAAGCAAACATTTAATGGCCTAAAAATGTTAAACGACCAAGCTAGAGAAAGATTAACAATTTGCTTTTATCTCTTAGCATAAGCAGAAGAGGATCAGTCTGTTTTTTGAATCCTCCTTCAAAGAAAAGGTTGACACTGTACATGAAATATTGAGAACCTTGGAGTAAAGGCAGAATAAAGTCACTTGTCACATCAACCTCTCCCTGTTCCTTCTGATCTCCCTATACACAGATCAGATGAGAGGGGAGTGAATCTTAAATGCCACTAACCTCTCCTTTTGCTCAATTCAGAAAGACCTTTTTTTGGCAACTTAGAGGCAAAGTAGGGAAAATAATAATACCAGAAGAAGAAAAGTTTTCAGGAAAGGAACGGTTGAAATTTCTATGTATTCTAGTTCCCTAGAATACATTTAGTAGTCTTCGGCTTACCACCAGAGTAAATCTCTGCAAATTATAAATCTGTCTGCCTGCATGACCATCCATCCATCCATCTACCTACCTGAATGAATCTAAATGAGGACCCAAATTGTTGGGGTAATTCCTGACTCTGTAAACAGAGGGCTGTAAATAAGTCTAACTGCTATGTCTCTCTCTTTCCCTCCCTCCCTCTCTCATTTACTTATAATCATCTGTCATCATCCATCCATACATCTCCTAACTCTTTCATTCTAAACAGAATTGTGAATTCCAATATAATAGCTTTATTTATCTAGTTCTTAAAAAGTAAACCAAGAGTTCAAAACCTTATTGGTCCTGTCAAGCTAATAAAAGCGAGATATTAACTGCAAAGTTTTCCTGGAGAAAGTGAACATTAATTTTCAGGAATACTAATTGATCCACAATTGCAGCACGAGTTTCATATCCAAGCTAAATTACCTCCGTTTGCCAGAATCAAAAGGTATAAAACTATATTATTAGAGTTGACCAGTATTTTTAGTCTTCAAATTTAAATACAGGCAGACATCAACTTACAACCATTTGTTCAGCGAACATTCGAAGTTGTAACAGCACTGAAAAAAGTGACTTATGATCATTTTTCACACGTATGACTGCTGCAGCATCCCCACAGTCATGTGATCAAAACTCAGGTAATTGGCAACTGGCATGTATTGATGGCAGTTGCAGTGTCCTGGGGTCATGTGACGCATTTGTAACCTTCCCAGCTGGCTTCCGACAAGCAAAGTCAGTGGGAGAAGCTCAATTTGCTTAATGGCTGAATGATTCACTTGACAACTGCAGTGATTTGCCTAACAAAGGTTGGCAAAGAAAGTCATAAAATGGGAGAAAATTCGCTTAACTACTGCCTTGCTTAGCGACAGAAATTTGGGGCTCAATTGTGGTTGCAAGTCCATGATTACCTGTAGTTCCCTCAATCAACCAAATATAAGCTTTGTTCCAGTCGTCCACTATCTCATTAGGCTTCTTACATCCATGAGAAACAGCCTAGATCTGGTCTTTCAAACAGGGGCTCTCGTTAGTTTAGTTCAGCTAACAGCTGAGAAAATAGCTCTTTAGGAGAACATTTGGTTAAATATTATTTTAGACCAAATGGTGGCACATTCACTTGGCAGGTTTCAAAGATTTTGTTCTGTTTTAAAGACTATGCTACGCTGATTGCTGAAGCCTCTCAGAGCTTGTAGGAACTGAACAGCATTGAAATAAAACAAAAACAGTGAGCAGAACGTACCATACATATTAAGACGTTCAGGTATTTCATGTTCTTTTATGACAGGTGAGTCCTCACAACCACAATGGAGTCCGATATTTATGTCGATAAGCGAGTTTTGCTCCCACTTTACGACTTTGCTACCCACAAGATTTAAGCAAATCTTTGCTGTTGCTAATAGCAGGGTTGTTAAGCGAATCCCTTACAAGGATAGAGCGGAGGAGTTTGTCCAGTTCCTCGCGGACAAAGTTGCTCGGCTTCAGACAGACCTGGACTCCAATTGCGCAGAGCCAGCCGAAGTACCGGGGGAAGGTCTTGAGCGACATCTCTGGATTGATTTTCAACTTGTTACTCCTGATGAAGTGGACAAGGCCATGGGAGTGATAAGTGCCACCACGTGTGCACTGGACCCGTGCCCCTCCTGGCTGGTCGCGAACAGCAAGGAGGTGACGCGGGGCTGGATCCAGGTGATAGTGAACGCCTCCCTTTGGGAGGGCTTCTTTTCCCCGCCATTGAAGGCAGCAGTGGTGAGACCCCTCCTGAAGAAGCCATCTCTAGATCCAGCCATTTTGAATAACTACCGTCCAGTCTCCAACCTTCCCTTCATTGGGAAGGTTGTTGAGAAAGTGGTGGCCTTTCAGCTCCAACGGTCCTTGGATGAAGCCGATTATCTGGATCCCTTTCAGTCTGGATTCAGGCCTGGCTACAGCACGGAAACTGCTTTGGTCGCACTGACCAATGATCTCTGGAGAGTCAGGGACGGAGGTCATGCCTCCGTCCTAGTGCTTCTTGAGCTCTCAGCGGCCTTCAATACTATCAACCATGGTATCCTTCTGCGGCGGTTACGAGAGGTGGGGGTGGGAGGCACCGTCCTTCGGTGGTTCTCCTCCTACCTCTCGGACAGGTCGCAGTCGGTATTGGTTGGGGGACAGAGGTCGACCCCTAGGCCCCTGAAATATGGGGTTCCGCAGGGTTCGGTCCTGTCCCCCCTCCTGTTTAACATCTACATGAAGCCGTTGGGCGAAATCATTCAGCGGCACAGGATAAAATACCACCAGTATACGGACGATACCCAGTTGTATCTGTCCGCCCCGTGCCAACTCAGTGAAGCGGTTGAAGTGATGTGCCAGTGCCTGGAGGCTGTCAGAGTCTGGATGGCGGTAAACAAGCTTGTGCTCAATCCAGACAAGACCAAGTGGCTGTTGTGTTTCCCTCCCCAAAATTGGCTAAGCATTCCATCACTCAGGCTGGGGGGTGAAATTTTACGCCCCTCAGACAGGGTTCGCAATTTGGGAGTCCTCCTGGACCCACAGCTGACCTTAGAACATCATTTGTCGGCTGTGACCAGGGGGGCATTTGCCCAGGTTTGCCTGGTGCACCAATTGCGTCCCTATCTGAATCGGGAGGCACTCGCAACAGTCACTCATGCCCTTGTGACCTCAAGACTGGACTACTGCAATGCGCTCTACATGAGGCAGCCCTTGAAGAGCATTCGGAGACTTCAGTTCATCCAGAATGCAGCCGTGCAAGCGATTGTGGGTGCACCTCGGTACACCCACGTTACACCTATCCTCCGCGAGCTGCACTGGTTACCGATTGGTCTCCGGATACGCTTTAAGGTGCTAGTCGTCACTTATAAAGCCCTTTATGGTGTTGGACCTGGGTACTTGAGAGACCGCCTGCTGCCAATTACCTCCCAAAGACCCATTAGATCCCACAGATTAGGCCTCCTAGAGGTTCCATCTACTGGCCAATGTCATCTGGCTACTACACGGGGGAGGGCCTTCTCTGTGGCTGCTCCGGCCCTTTGGAACGAGCTCCCCGCAGAGATTTGGACCCTCACCTCTCTCCAGGCTTTCCGAAAAGCCGTTAAAACCTGGCTGTGTCGGCAGGCCTGGGGTTGATGAGTTCCCTTCCCCTCTCGAACTGTGACTGTTGGTTTTTTGTTTTTTTTAATTCCCCTGTACCTTTTCTGTTGTAGTTTCTTTGTGTTTACCTCCACCCTCCCTTTGGGTTTGTGAGCCGCCCTGAGTCCCTCAGGGAATAGGGTGGCATATAAATAAAATGAACCTCGCACCTCGAATCTGGCTTCCCCATTCACTCTGCTTGGTCAGGTGACAAAAGAGAGTCACATGACACTACAACCGTCATAAATAGGTTTGACAAGCGGGCGAATTTTGATCATATCACCATGGGGAGGCTGCAACAGTCATTAAGTGTGAAAAACGGTCATAAATCACTTTTTTCAGGGAGCTTGTTAAATTTGAACGATCACTCAATGAATTGTTGTAAGTCAAGGACTATCTATATTTTGCACATGTGCAAGATGAAGGATGTGGTTCTCTACATGCATAAAACTTATTTGTTTTAAAGAGCAAAGTTAGGTTGAGTAGGGTTAAGCTGTCCACACGAAGAATTTAATCCTTCATGTTTGGATTCGCGAGGACTTTATTAGTCATGGTCAGAATTTTCAAAGTAGAGATACAACTGCAAGTACAGGTAGTCCTAGACTTACAACCACAATTGAGCCCAAAATTTCTGTTGCTAAGCGAGATATTTGTTAAGTGAGTTTTGCTCCATTTTACGACTTTCCTTCCCACAGTTGTTAAGTGAATCTGTGTAGTGGTTAAGTTACTAACACAGTTGTTAAGTAAGACAGCTTTACCCCTTAGCTTTGCTTGTTAGGTCACAAAAGGGGATCCCGTAACCATGGGGGAAGGGGCATTGCAATCGTCAAAAATATGAGTCAGTTACCAAGAATCTGAATTTTGACCACATGACCATGGGGGATGCTGCAACAGCTGCGTGAAAAATGGACATGTCACTTTTTTCAGTGTAACTTTTTAATGGTCACTAAATGAACTGTTGCAAGTTGAGTACTACCTGTACATGATCGCTAGATAATAAAAGAGATGGGACTCTCCTGAAATTGTAAAGAAGCTGTGGCAGCAGAGAACCTAGGAGTATGTCAGTGGCAAAATCTATCATCAAGCTCATTGAGTTGCTCTGAAGAAGACAATCTAGCACAGGGGTCTCCAACCTCTGCAACTTTAAGACTTGTAGACTTCAACTCCCAGAATTCTTTACTGGCTGAGGAATTCTGGGAATTGAAGTCCACAAGTCTTAAAGTTGCCACGGTTGGAGATCCATGATTCTAGCACAAAGAAGCCACCTTAAAGCCACCATGTGGCTGGGCTGACCCAGGGAGATCTTGCAAGACCAAAGGAACAAATGCAATTGTTACATAGAAAATGTTTATGGGAGGAAGGCAAAGGAAGTTTTTAAGGGAGAAATATAAGAGAATTCTGGAACTTAATATCCAATTATCCATGGACTGAAATGTTTATTATTCATATTTTAGTTATTCATCGTTTCACAGAAATAATGATAGCCACCTGCACATACTTTTATAACATGATGCAGATACCTTAATAACCATATAACATTGCTTACTGCATCTAATATAAATCTAATGTGACAGATTTAATGTATCCTTGACAGGAAAAAGAGCTTTAAATAATTTTTGATAGTGCTTTTTTTATATACTATGGGAAGCGCACACAGTTCAATATGGGTAGTAGTCCTCAATGGATTATCACAACTGAGCCCAAAATTTGTTACCTAGTGAGGCTGTTGTTAAATGAGTTTTGCCCCATTTTACGACCTTTCTTGCCATAGTTAAGTGAATCGCTGTAGTTGTTAAGTAACAAGGTTGTTAAGTGAATCTGGTTTCCCCATTGACCTTTTGCTTGTCAGAAGGTCACAAAAGCAGATCACAGGACCTCAGGACACTGCAACCATCATAAATATGAGTCAGTTGCCAAGGGCCTGAATTTTGAACACATGACCATGGGGATGTCATGAGTCACTTTTTTCAGTGCCGTTGCAACTTTGAACGGTCACTAAATGAACTGTTGTAAATTGAGGACTACCTGTAACATTCTCCAAATGGTACAAATAATTAATGCAAGGAAATATTATCTTCCCGCCTGTAACACTCCTGCAGCGTAATGTCTCTGATCCTGGAGATCACAACTATTGTAGCTGGGAATCACATTTTTTGTGTCTCCATGCATGTGGGTATTTGAAAAAAAAATCTAAATGGTTAGTGGTGCGGATACTAAAAAACGTTTTTTCTAAAACAAAGTATGTTCCATTTTTATAACTGTTCTTTTAATCATACTTTCCATAAATCTACTCAAAACAAATGTTATGCCAACAGCCTTGTAACTACTTGTTTTGTTTTTTTAATTGGCACTATAATGACGACTCTGTTGTTTTCCGGTAATGAGGCCAGATTAAGGGACATTATATGTTTTGGGAGAAAACCAGCAGTTTGTATCTGAGTTTGTAAAACCTCTTGGAGAGATACCATCTGGATTTAGTGATCTGTTTGTTTTCAAATAAATCAAAAAGTTCTAGAACTTCCTTCAATAGAAGATTAACAATAACAACAACTATCTTGGTTAGCTGTAATAATTAATGCCAGAATTTTAATCAAACAAAAAGGATGAAAAAAATAATAATGTAGGAAAACCTCAGCATGGTTTGGGAAACGACTAGGCAAGTACTTCTGTAAATGTTAAAAGGCTGAGATCATACCATTAAAAAGTGGATGATTTGTTTTCAGCCTGCTAATCAGGAGAAGAACAGAGTAATGCAGCTGCTGTTTGGACAGAAAAACAAATATATTAGTTAAAAATGATGCACTTTTTGCTGAATAACAGAGCTAAAACAGCTTTGTGTGCATTAAAGAAAAACATAAGAAGTAAAACATGTTGATGGCTACAAGAAATAAATAAATAAACCAAAGGAAGAAAAATTGTAACAAATGGCCAACATTTTACAGTTACAAGGTTTTGTTTCTGGGTGGGTCAGAATGTGCATTTGGACATAAACTACAGAAAATAAACTTGGAAAGTCAAATGAAATGTATTCAAAGAAGATTTATGGGGGAGAAATCTGCATAAAAAACACAAGAAATGTTGCTTCATAAAGAACTGAAGACAAACATCTTTCAAAAAGGACAGGTGAAGGAAGTCATCAATAATAAAATAAAAAATAATGGGAGTGTGGGTGAGGAGGACTGGGAAGCAGCAATAGAAATTGCAAAAGCCCACAAATTTATCATGAAAATTCAGCCACTCCAATTTACGAAGAAAAGAAGAACAGCGCTGTTGCATGTTCCCCAACTGGGAAAAGAGGAAAATAAAATTGCAAGTACAAGGGGGGGGGGGGGGAGAGGGAAGGAGGTTGAAACTATAAATGAAAAGTTATGAAAATATATAGGGATCTTGTGCCCAAAATTTTCAGCAATCCAAGAACAGGAGTGAAATTATTAGAATAATATGCTGGGTAGTGGCTAAGTCAGCGATGGGTAAGATAGCCCCTATACAACTTCAACTCCCAGAGTTCCTGAGAAAATATGCTTGGCTCAGTAGTTCTGGGTGTGGAAGTCCATAGGTAGTGAAAGGGCCATTGTGGCCCATCTGTGGGCTAACTGAAGAATGACAAGGGGTGGTGGTAGAAATATCTTGATTATTTGAACAGCTTCGTTAAAGGAAGCAGGAGCAGTTGAAAACAGAAGAATGAGAGGGAGAGAAAATAGGTAAAAATGCCAAGAGATTCACAATTAGTCAAATAGAAACATGGTGGCACAATAGTTGAAATACAGTATTGCAGACTAGTTCACTGCCCACTGTGAGCAGTTCGATCCAAACTGGCTCAAGGTTGACTCAGCCTTGCATCCCTCAGAGGTCAGTAAAATGAGGAGCCAGATTTTTGGGGGGGGGGCAGGGGGGGAGGAAGCTGACTCTGCAAACCGCTTAGGGAGGGCTGTCACAAAGGTGCTTTTTCAGGAGGCAACTGGACTTTCTGGCTTTTTCTTTTGAAAACTTTTTACTTCTCATCCAAGAAACTTCTTCAGCTCTGACAGGATGGTGGGGAATGGAAGGATTTATATTCAAAAGAAAAAAACAAGGAAGTGCAGTTGCCTCCTGAAAAAGCACTTTTGGGACAACCATGACCTGAGAATCTCTACAGACTCTTAGAGAGGCCTGTCAAGCGGCATTGTGAAGTCCTATTGCTATTGCTAAATGTAATGAAGGCTGAATGGGAAAAAAATCAAGAAGACTGAAAACAAATCATTGCAATGCAGTGAACATGATGGTATACTATCAGTATGATCCAACTTGACCAAATAAACAGGACAGAAGGAATACTGTTGAATTTTGGTATTGCAGAAGACTGCAAAGGATATTATGGAAAGTCAACAAAACAAAGCAATGGATCATTAAGCAAATTAACTCAGTTTCCACTTGAGGCACAAATTAACTTGGTTTAAATTTTCATACTTTGGATACATTCTGGAAAGGCTAGTTCTCTGCAGAAGTTTCTAACGCTGGGAAAAGTAGAAGGAAAGAGGCAGAAGTAAAACAGAAAGTTTTTTGGGGGGGGGTCTAAAAAGTAGGGTTGTTAACAATCAATCAATTTATACCAATTTGCCATCTGAATGTACCACTTCAAGCTGTAGGCAAGGAATTAAGCTAATGCATTCATTAATTAGCTTTTTCCCTGAAGCCTCCTACCCCACGTACGAAGTCTTTTCCAAATGATCACCAACATTCAAGAATAGTTCCTGGAGAACATCAATGGTTGCAACAGTAAAGAGAAGCAGATTGGATTAGCCCCACTTCTGTTGACTTTTCATAGCCATTTGGTCTGTCAATACAAGGGTTGATACATATAGCAAAGCCGGTGGATGGGGTGGTGATGGGATGCTGGTTTTTTTCAACGTTGCCTGCCAATCTGTATTTATTCTGGTATTGTTTATATTTTTTTAACTTGTTAACAATCCAAAATTATAGTGTTGACATGGGCAGCCATATACATTGAAATAAGTATATAAATAAATAAGAAAGAGACATGACCATGTGCTAATATTTGAATGAATAAAATTACCAAATAATGTCTGACTACTTGTTTTTAAAATCGTGGCTTCTCTTCGCTGCTTCTCTGCCTAATTCTCTGGTTTGTTGATTCTCTATACGATGGATTTTTATTAAGTATATAAATATGAAAATCATCGCTAGGTCTTTGTCTCAACTCAGGAAGAAACTTTTACTACTTGTGTGTATACATTAAAACAAGATAAAATTTACTAAAGTAGATTAGGAACAGATTTATGTTATGGAAGGATATTTGTTCTTCATATAATATAATTTAAAAAGTCTGTTTCTAGTACAACTGACTTCTACAGAATCAGGCACTTTCAAAATGTGCCGTTAAACAATCTGTAAAACAAATTTTTAGACAGTCCTTTTCTATTTTCTAGGCCGTCTACCCAACCTGGCACTCATCATCTGAATTGCAACTTCCAGAATTTTCCACTGGTATCTAACAAGCATCCGGATGACAAAGGCTACATAAAGCAATATACTGAAACACTGCACGTATTTGTTCACTGTGTGAACATAACATAATCACCACATAAATAATGTAGGAAGTATATATGCTTTATGATAATAGTGATAAAAAAACACATTATGATGTACATCAACATTTTGCTGGAATGCTTTTCAAAGCAATAGATATAAGAAACAGCAGCCATGCTACATTAAACTCAAGTACAACTTACAAAGTGAGCATTATTAAAACACTGGTCTCCTCGAACAACTCAAGCAGAATATGGCTGTGACAGCTATCACACATTGTTGCTTCCCAGCACCCCTACAGAGGTACTCATCTCAGGACAATTTCGAACCATTTTCTGCATATACAAATCCTTATAATTACCAAACTACCTAGGTGTGCTACAATGCATCCTAAATTTAGCAACAGCAACAACAGCAAAGTGTTTTGACCTCAACATAATGTTCCTTACACTTTGCCTATGAATAAAGGCAGCCTATTTATTTTTATTTTAACCTTTAAGATACATTTGTTTATTTTGTGCATTATACCCAGAATATCATATGCTATTGAAATGGCCAGCTGACCACCATTATCCAATTAATTTTATTTAACCCATATATTTTAATGCTTGCTGAGATATTCTAAAGTAGAGCATAGCATGAAGTCCTCTGATTCCCCAAATTTCTTAGTTTGGGAGTCTAGAAATAGTAATTTTCTATCGCTTTTATATTTTAGCTCCCCAACCAAGATCCAATATATTCCTACTTTAGTCACTTTTCAGAAAATAATCAGAATATGACTTCCCAAGTGACCTTTGGAGACTACTATCGGTGCTTACCTTCTTATCTGATGAGCAGTAGTCTTTCTTTAATTTTATTAAGATTTTAAGAAAATTATTTTGAAGTTTTGCTTGATTCATCTACAGATTTGTCTACAGATTATATCAGCATATAGATGTCATAAATAAATACTGCATGAAAAAATGCACGTGGTGCTTTGCCATATATTCTAAACATAAGGCTATGGGTTTTTCAACGGCAATGAAATCTCAGGTAACTAACACCAACTGTACAAGGAAACATAATAAAAAGCTAATTTTGTGTGGAGGAGAAAATGAATACAGCGAGGTAATTCTGGAGAATAGTTTCAATTGTGTATTTAATTTCCTCCCAAAGACAGAAAACAACACAATTCAGAATCACACAAAATGGTTCCAACTGAAGCCAAGGACTATAATCTTCTTGCCACTGTTCCAAAATGTATCCAGTTCCTTTGATCCATGTTACTTATTTTCTTTGCTTAAAAAAATAACTTCCTTTACACATCAAATAGAGGCTGTCAAGATTTATATGCAAACCTCCCACCCACATTCTTACTCTCTCTTTTTACACTAATAAAAAGCAAGTTGCTTTTGGAAAAATAAGCCAAAGAAACATGATTATTACCTGAGATAAATCAAATCATAACTCTACAGACACAAGTCAAGCCTACTTATATCTCAGGAAATCTATTCAGCCATACCTGGTCAACAGTCAAGGGAATTTTATGTGTCCAATTACTCTCTTTCCTTTTTGTTTCCTTTGCTATTCACAAACATACAGTTCAATCTTGTTTACTGAAGAACTGCCATTGTTTAGAGTGAGAATTTTTAAAAAAAATAATAATAATCTCAACACAATCACTACATCAGCATGTGGTGTGATGATAAAAGTATTGGTCTGGACTCTGGCATCTATAACACCAACCTCTCAACCAAGGGAGATCTTGTCATGAGATTCACTCCCAGGGTTGTTGGAGTGGAGTACAAACAATAGGTGGTCTCTACAGCTCCTGTTAAAAAGGATGTTTTTAAGTTTAATAATGTAAAAAAAAATATTGGGTTACATCTAGATAGATCAGCTGCAAATAGGCCTCATCAATTCAAATAATTTAACTCCATCTCCTTTATCTAGAACAAATACGTGTGTGTGTGTCTGTATTTATACCCCCTTTATTATTTTTACACATAATTCAAGGTGGCAAACATATCCAATACGTCTCCCCAATTTTCCCCACATCAACCCTATGAGATGTTGAGTTGAGAGAGAGGGACTATGTTAGAGTGGGTAACACACACAGAAATTTAAAACTTTTCTCTTCAGATGCAGGGGGGGGGTTTGTTCCTGAAAATTACGCACAAATGCTTCAAAAGAAGTTATCTGTGTAAGATTATATGGGAAGTATTTCTTCTCAAATACCCAGTTACTGCATCACCCTACAAAAAAAGTGGATCTATGTACAGTAAGTAGTATATATTCCACACATATATATTAAAAGATTTGAATTATTTTAACCAGACCAAAAAGCAAGTCTAATTATCTTGAACTACTAGTTTGATCTCACATTCATCTACTTTCTACACTGGTCATGCAAAGTCAAGAGAGGGGGGGGGAACCCTCTCATTTTCTGCCCTCTACCCCCACTAAATTAAATTTAGCAGGATAATTTTAGTTTTGTTAGTTAGCCATAAGGTTGTTATAGTCTCTTGATTCTGAATCGAGAGCCTTCCTTGAACTTTGAATTTTGGTACAGTATTACATAGAATCTCAAGTTAAATGGTGGTGGGTTTTTTTTAAACAGAATTTTTCTTCCCTAATTTATAGCAATACCACTTCCCTAAATGGACCTAAAGGTCAGTTCATCTATTTCAATTATTTCCATCAATTAGATTTTCCCCTGAATCATCCGGTTTTGTATTAGTCTCCTTCTCTCTTTCTAAAAATTAACCCTTGGTATTTCAGTAATTGCAATATTTTAGCATTATGTTGATTGCCTTGCTTGGATGAAAGAGTGACACAATCCCAACCCTGTTCATGAATGAATTTAAGTCTTCAGCATTTGAGATGAATTTGAGTCTTAAGCACCATTACTAAAAATCTAACTTCGATCAAAGCATCTATAGCCATCTCTATAAATATCTTAAGTAAAACGTATGGGATCAAAATCATTAATATTCAGAATGCTTATTTAACAGGCATTGTCAGATCATTGATGGTAGGAAAAGATCTACATGTGGTAAACGATTTTCTCCCATTATCACACATTTAAAAAACAGACATATTTTAGAAAGTTCTAAACAGCTGACAGCCATCAAAGTGAATGAGGATTTTAAAGTTTCTCAGTAGCATTTCATGCTGCTACAAATTAAGCCTGCATATTTATTTATCCCACTTCTGGATTTCCTTGTAGGTACTTAATAGATTTCCACAAACAAGCCAAATTATAGATTATGTCCTCTGCAGTGCGTCCCACTGCCAAATCAGGTGCCAATAAAGGATACAAGTCCAATGAAATTTTTTAAAATGACTGTTGGCTTACCTGAACGGTCATTCTCTGGGCACTGTGGGAGAGTCCAAGCATGGGTTAAATACAGTCTATCTGCCCTAGGACTGAGTAGATATTTCTTTAACCACGCCTCCCTTTGCCTCATTGAGGTCAGTTTAAAAATAAAGGCCTTATCCACTACAGGACGCCTCTCTGGTAGTTTGGTATGAAATAAAAGAGTCTTGGACACCTTGTTAAATACTGGGCAGGTTTTGGATTCTCCCGCAGCGCCCAGAGAACGATCGTTCAGGTAAGCCAACAGTCATTCTCCTGTGCGCTGCTTGGAGAGTCCAAGCATGGGACATACCCAAGCCATTGTGTCCCAGGGGGGGAAGAATTATTGTCCAGATTGTCCGGAGCCGAGATAACTTTCTGCAAAACACGTCTTCCAAAGGAGGCTTTGGCTGAGGCAAAGATGTCAATTTTGTAATTCCTGATGAACACTGTGGGGGACGCCCACGTAGCCGCTTTGCAAATGTCAATGATGGACGCCTGGGTTGCCCACGCTGCTGTAGTGGCAGCACTCCTTGTGGAGTGTGCCATCACCCGACCTGGCACAGTGTTCATAGGCCATTTTAATGCAGGCCCACAGCCAACGTCCAAAGGTCAAGGAGGAGACCTTTCATCCCAGCGACCCAGGCTGGAAAAAAACAAAGAACGATTTGGAGCATCTGAATTCCTTGGTCCTTTTAACATAGATACGGACAGCTCTCCGAACATCCAGCTTATGCCAGGAGCGCTCCTTAGGATGCTTGAGTCTAAAGTTGGGAAGGATCACCTCCTGTGCCCTGTGGAAGTGAGTATTCACTTTCGGTATAAAGATGGGATTGAGTCGCAAAATGACCCAATTGTTTTGAATTACACACAGTTCCTGGCAGAGAGAGCCCCAAGCTCTGAAACCCTCCTACTGGAAGTAATTGCCACTGAGTCTGGCAGTTTGAATGGGTTCAAAGGGTGCGTGTGTCAAGGCTTGCAAAACATAAGGAAAGCTCCAGGAAGGGTATCTGTGTACAGTTGGAGGGCGTATGTTGGATGCGCCCTTCAGAAAGCTCTCGACCTAAGGAGAGCTCAGAGAGAGCTGTTTCTTGCCAAGATGGTGGACAAGGCTGCGACCTGGCAACGGAGAGTGTTTGGCGCCAGACTTTTGTCCAAACCATCCTGAAGGAAGTCCAGCAGTTGAGGTATGGATGCAGATACGTCACTGATACCACGCTCCTTGCACCAGTCTGAAAAGGTGACCCACGTCATGTCGTAAATACGTGTCATGGATGGTCTTCTGGATGCTTGGATGGTCAGGAGCTCCCCCTCAAGTGCCAAACGGTTAACTGCAGCCACAGGGGATCGGAGAGCTCCCTGGCTGAGGGAAATTTGCTCCTGAGGAATTCTCCACAGTTTCCAGAGGGAAAGGCTGACAAGATCCACGTACCAGGACCTCCTGGGCCAATGCGGAGCTACAAGGGAGATCTCCACCTCCTCTGCTAGAATCTTGGCGATCACCTGCGGAATGAGCAGTAGGAGCGGGAACACGTAGAGTAGTCCTGAGGGCCACTTGAACCTCAGCGCGTCGGTCCCCTCTGCCTGGGGCGAGTGGCAACACGAGTAGAACCTTGGCAGGTGTGTGTTGACCTGAGTAGTGAATAGGTCAACTTGCGGTTGGCCGAATCTCCGAACTATCTGCTCGAACAGCGTGGGATGCAGTCGCCACTCGAGTTGTCGATTGTCTGACGGCTCAGTCAATCTGCCCTCACATTGCTTGTCCCAGATATATGATCCGCTCTGATGGACGCTAGGTGACATTCCGCCCACCTTCCCAGAGACTCCGCTGCTGCCATAAGCCTCCTGGAGTAGGTTCCACCCTGCCAGTTTATGTGGGCCTTTGCCGCTATGTTGTCTGTAAGCAACAATACGTGACGGCCCACAATTTGAGGTGAGAAGCATCTTAGGGCTAGCCAGGCAGCTCTCAGCTCCAGCCAAATTTATGTTGTGAACTGCCTTCCTCTGTGATCATCTGCCCTGTGACAGCTGTCCCTGGCAATGAGCCCCCCCAACTATAGAGGCTGGCATCTGATGTGACCACAACTCTTACGGGTTCTTTGAACTGGCATCCCTTCTTGACTGCTGACTGCCATCATCTGAGGGAGCGAAGAACCGTCTGCGGAAGGCGAACCCATGTGCGGGGGTTACTGACCTTCGACCTCTGCATCGGCAGAAGGAACTACTGTAGTTCCCTGGTGTGAAGACGCGCCCAGGGAACTATCTTCAGGCAGGATATCATGATGCTGAGAGTCTGTGAGAGTTTGACAATCGGAACTGACCTGACCTGACGGCACTGATGAATTCGGTTTCTGAGGTTGTGTGGAGAGAGAAACACCTGGCAGGATATCAAGTCTACGACCATGCCGAGGTGTTGAATTTGTGTGGTCGGGTTGAGATGACTTTTCATTCGGTTCACCGAAAAGCCGTGTCATTGCAGCGCACGAATGGTGACCCGTACGTCTCGCAGGGTCTGGTTGTGGCTCGAGGAGTGAATGATGATGTTGTCCAGATAGCATTCCAGGCGTTATCGGATGTGCATGGAGGTGAGCCGCCACTGCTGCCAGAAGCTTTGTGAAGGTCCTGGGTGCGGATGAGAGACTGAAGGGAAGTGCCCTGTATTGGTAGTCTCCCATCATAATGGAACCGCAGGAATCTTTGATGTGACACATGGATGGGCACATGCAGGTAGGCTTCTTTCAAGTCTATGGAGGTTAGGAGGTCACCCTGCCTTATGCATTCAAGGATGGACTGGAGGGACTACATTTTGAAGCGCTTGTAGGCCAGATGTTGATTTAGCTGCTTCAAGTCCAAGATGGCCCTCCACCCCACTGAGCTTTTCGGGACTAGGAAAAGGATGGAATAGAAACCTTGCTTTTCCTGTCCCTTTGGCATGGGTTCTATGGCCCTTATTTGCAGGAGGTGACAAATCTCCGCCTTCATGAGTGACCATCCGCGGTGGAAATGTCAAGAACTCCAGGACCAGACCCCTGCTGATCGTATTGAGGATCCACGCGTCCAAGGTGGTTTCCTCCCATCGGTCGGCATAGAATTGTAACTGACTGCCTATGGGAGGGACGCGTTGATGGTCACTTATTGCATTTAAATGGGCAGCCGCTGTGAAGGGGCTTCTGAAAGGCCTCGAATCGGGCTCCTGAAGTTCTAATGGCATCTCACGGCCAGGAGAGGGTCAGGAAGCCTCCTGCCTCTCCCGTGCTCACTGGCAGCCATCGGACAAGCACCTTCGCCGCTCCTGACTGCTGCGTGCGACCGGCAGCCTGTCGGAGCTCTGACAGCCTCCTCAGCAGAATTTAAATGGGAAGTAAAACTTTTCTTCCCATCACCTTTCTAACTAATCTATTAATTGAACTCAGTAAACAAAAATAACAAAACTACTACTGTACTGATTGGTGAGTCCCAGTCTATCTATAAAGAACTGAGGAGCCCCCCAAATTTAGTCCTTTCGGGAGGACTGAGTTTTTAAACTGACCTCAATGACGCAAAGGGAGGCGTGGTTAAAGAAATATCTACTCAGTCCTAAGGCAGATAGACTGTATTTAAACCATGCTTGAAGCGCACAGGAGAAGAAACCAATTTCGAAAACCACTCATATCAAATCATACTTGCACAGAGGAAGCCAACTCTCTTGGACAATCCAGCCTAAGTAGATATAGATTTGAAATACTAACACCTATTGCTCAATGATACAACACCAAAGAAAAACATGCTGGTTACTAAAGATATACCTCACTGAAATCAAATCATGGCACATCAGATTACAATTTAAGCTCGCATGTGACTTGAAAACAACAGGAATAATATTTTCAAAACAGAGTCATCTAAATATCTAAAATATCTCATTTGTCATCCCCACAAAGGGCTAACAAAACTAGTATTCTACTTCCCTGCTGCTGCATTCACTTCTACTACCCAGCCATAAGCTCTGAGCACTGCTTTAATTAATTGCAATATAATATTGTTAAAGAAAATATGTACTGGAGTTCCAAGTGTGGCCCAGAATTCATACTTTCAAGTGATACTATCACATTTGTTTTCCATTTATAGCCCAATTTTAACCTTAGCTACAAGATATCTTACCTATATGTTTCGAACAGAGTACAATTATTTCCAGGTGTTAATTCCAGCAACAGCCCTGAGCAAACACTGTGGCAATCATTTTTCCCAATTCAACCCACTGATTTTCTACAAAGGCAATTTGGCCAGCAAAGCAAAGTTTATGGAATACAGTAATATTCATAAGCAACTCATGAAAATATTTTTAAACTATTAAACCATCAGCAAACCATAATGGTGCTTAAAATCTTGTGACTCTTTTGAATGTTCAATATTTCTGTATGAATATGACCTAAAATATATTGTTGTCCTCACAATTCTTAAAAATAGAGAGGACAATGAAATAAATGAGTCAAAAACATTATGAGTTCTTTTATTTATTGAGCGAAATGTTCTAAAGCTACATATTTGTGTGGGGCAAAAGTATGCTAGTCTTTGCTTTGGGTAACTGTTCCCCTTGGGCAGCCCCAGGGTGCATTAACAGAGGCATAGTATCAAGATCATGTGAAGTGTTAATACCACTTTATAATGCCCTGACAAGACCAAACTTGGAATATTGTATCTGGCTTTGGTTGTCACGATATAAAAAAGATGTTGGGACTCTAGAAAAAGTGCAGAGAAGAGCAACAGGGCTGATTGGGGACTGGAGGCTAAAACTATGAAAAATGGTTGCTGGAATTGGGAATGTCTAATGTCTTAATGAAAAGAAGG
This sequence comes from Thamnophis elegans, assembly GCF_009769535.1. NCBI lineage: Eukaryota > Metazoa > Chordata > Lepidosauria > Squamata > Natricidae > Thamnophis > Thamnophis elegans. The sequence goes on from NC_045558.1 coordinate 6,316,161, forward strand.
ACCAGGGGTGACATGATAGCAGTCTTCCAATATCTAAGGGGCTGCCCCAAAGAAGAGGGAGTCATGCTATTCTCCAAAGCACCTGAAGGCAGGACAAGAAGCAATGGATGGAAAGTAATTAAAGAGAGAAGCAACCTGAAAGTAAGAAGAAATTTTATGACAGTAAGAACAATTAATCACTTGCCTCCAGAATTTGTGGGTGCTCCAGCATTGGAAGCTTTTAAGAGACTGGACAGCCATTTGTCTGAAATGATGTAGGATGTCCTGCTTAAGCAGAGGATTGGACTAGAAGACCTCCAAGGCCCTTTCCAACTTTATTATTCTGTTTAAGTCATAGTTACAACTAACAGTTTTTGATAATTGTTGATCAGTCCTGCATATCAACTTGGAAGATTATTTACTTATTTACATAAATACATACATGAATACATATCCCACCTTTATTATCCTTACAAATAACTCAGGGTGGTGACATATCCAACACACCTTGCTCCTGTTTTCCCCACAACAACAATTTTAGCCGTTACTTACAGAACCGTTTTAACTGAGGGATGTTTCATTTATTTAATTGGGTTCTCTTTGTTTAGTTTTATCACACTTTAAGTCATATTTATGAACATTCAAAAGGGTTTATACGAACTTCTGAGCATCATTGTACCATCATTTCCTCAAGGAAAGATATGAAGAAAAGATCAGTGTTAACTGATCCTGTTAATAAGCATTCCTTCCATGCTTTTAGGTTAAAGAAAACAATTAGAGTCAGAATGAAAGATACAAAGAATTCTAGGTCACCTTCTGGTCAATTAAGGAAAAATGAAACCTTTGAAAAGGTAGCACCCATGATGTAAATTGTACGTAAAAGAATCTGGTAGTATCTGGAAAAATGAAACAACAACACAGCCCAAAGTTGTGTACAGATTTTTCAATCTATTGAAAGAGCCTTTTTTCCTTTCCAGAGTGCTGCTTTGCAGGTATTTATTCACAACTCACTTTGTTCTGCAGCCTCACATTAATGAATACAAGATAATATCCACTGTATTTATGGTCTATCATGGGCTATAGACTGGTATAATTGCACAAATGGAAATAATTTTGAAGGTTTTATGTACGTCATTTGTGGAGATTGCGGAGCAATATTTTGCAGCTGCAATTCTGGGATAAATCATACATACCATTGAAACTTTGGGTGTAGTGCTGGTTGTGAGGGAAGCTGTTATATTCATGTCCGTGCCCCAATCTAGTGCAGGTTTAAATTATCCTTCTGTTCACAAGTATCAAACCATGATCAAAGTGGAGAAACTACAGTACAAGGCCATCACAAATGTTCTGCTTACAAACGCTTTCTCCCTGCTCCAAGTCAAAATCCCTCTCCAAATGTTGTCAAGCTAGTTCTACAACTTGGAAAACTTTCTCACAAGTATGGATTACAACACCAATAAACTGGAAAAGGCATTAATTCAGTTGCATGTGGAAATCATGTTCAATTTTCGATCAAAATGTCAATGTCCTATTAAGGGCAAAGCCATGTCACATACCAGATATCTAAACAAGACTTTCACCATGTCAAGAAGAATAAAAAAATCTAATGCAGATTGCATAGAATCAGACTTGTCTTTTAGAGGTTTTGTCTGTCTCTCTCTCTCTCTCGATAGGTCCTGTAGATAAGGCATTTAATATCTGTATTAATCAAACATTACAGCCATAATACCCTGAAAGAGCCCAATTTCTTCTAGTCTAGGAAGTTAAGCAGCAGGGTAAGCACCTGGATGGGAGACCACTCGGGAAAACTGTATGCTATAGATCCGTGATGGCAAACCTATGGCATGCATGCCACAAGCGGCACGTGGAATCATCTGTTAGGCACGCGAGGCGTTGCCCTGTCAGCTCCAGTGACTTCGACCTTCATTTTCGGCCATTTTTTGCCCTCTGGAGGCTTCAGGTAAGACTTCTGAGGGCCTCCGGGGGCAGGGGAGGCCATTTTCGCCCTCCCCAGGCTCCTAGAAAGCCTCCGGAGCCTGAGGACAACGAAAAACAGGAGGTCACAGAAGTAAAAATATGGGTGTGAGCACGCCTGCGCACGACCCCCCTGCACTCCCCCTGCTTCTGGCACACCATGGGAAAAAGGTTAGCCATCACTGCTATAGGTTGAGCGAGACAGTTTGATATAGTGGCTAAAGGCACCAGGCTAGAAACAGGGAGATTATGACTTCTAGTCCTGCCTTCTTGGGCACATAGTCAGCTAAGTGACCTTGGGCCAGTCACTTTGTCTCAGCCCTAGGAAGAAAGCAACAGCAACAATTTCCAAAAATCCTTGCCTGCAAAGACTTGTCTCTGAGAATCAAGACATGAATGAATGATGAAAGAAAAAATTAACCAAACATGGAAAGGCTCCGAGATGCAGTATGTATATCCGGACTCCAAGCCTTGCTATCAAGATAGTTATGAATATATTATGAATGTAATAAATAAAGTATCTTCTGGCAAAATGCCAAACCTTCCGTTCGAACATTTTCAGCAAATCGAAAACTAATCAGGTAGAACATACAGACCTTATGGTTTCAAATCAGCAATCACACAACCATTTCACAAATCATGACCAGGATATTCCATTGTGGTACACCACTCTCTTAGTGTTACCACTGAATTAAAGTTTGTGCTATAGATAACAATCACAATTTTAAGCCTATCCCTTCATCCCTAATCATGCTAAATATTAAAGTTATATCACTTCTATAATTACTTTACATACCAACTATATTCACTGGTGTTATTACTGTTGATATTATCTAAACATTTAAATGCTTGGAAACCCTACTATTCTATACAACGAAAGCAAGCAGGCATACAATCTGTCTTACTGCACAACCATAAGATCACATATAAACGTACACAAAGCACAGTGATTTATGAGTATTTCCACGATAATCAGAACAGAAGCCTTGGGCATTAATTAAATAGAATTGTCTGTTCCCGTCATCTTCCTGGAAAAGACCTACTTTTTAAGATATTATCAGATTTGGCTATTATGCCATTAGATTGAGATTAAAACTCACTTTTTTTAAAGGTAATACCCTGCCTACATGCCTACAGTTGCACTGTGATACTCAACTGCTTTGAAACTCATCCAATTTGGTACTCAACATATTTTGACACTAAATTTTTGTCCCTGTACACATTGTATGTTTGGTGCTCAATGCACAAACCAGAACCTGTTGTCGGCTGCCTTGCGACTCACTATATAATACATAAATTTCTTTGGTACTCATCATTTTTGGTACTCACCGTGCCACCCAGAACCAATTAATGATGTGTACGAAGGTGCCACTGTATTTATACAAAGTTCACCTTCAGAACAGAGTTTGCAGAGGAAGGGACATAGAGATTTTTCAGATTGCCTGAGTAATTTGAACTTTGCTGCTGGACATACATTTCTCTCATTTTGAAACTGAGCATGATGTTTTGAGATCCTGCACTTGTGCTAAATTGAACTAAAATAGCTGACTCTGTCAAAGAAAGCAAATTTACTCTAGTAGAGAATTATTTGTCTATGTGCCCAAACTCAACCAAGTTTAACGTGGGATTAGCTCCAATTAAAACATTTTTCACATTAGACATACTTTGAGTGACTTAAGATTTTTTTTGGGGGGGAGGATGTATAATTATTGCCTGTGAGTTAAAATCTCTTTGGGATTGAGGGAAATATGTTTAATTATTGAGCCACTGATATTTTATTAGAAACATTATTGGATGCACATACTTCCTTTTGTGCTTAAGAATCATTTAATAAATAATTTAATGATTACTACAGTGATAGTAATTTCAGTGTAGTTGAACATGCACAAAGAAAGACTCTCAATTTTGAGTCAGACTTTTAAACTCACTTAATCCATTCATTGTGGTTGCTAAAATCAATTCCATTCAGTTATAGTTCCTGTGGGACAATTTTGCCATTGCATGAAGGAACAACTCCTTCTACTAAAGATGAGAACCACACAGCTATCTTTTAAAACATAGCTTGTGCATTTTAGGTATTATTTTCTCAAAAAGAAACAGAAATTCAGAATTCAAACCTCAGAGAACAGAACATTTGCCAACGTTAAGCAAGAACACCAAACAGTTAGGCAAGTATTAGATACAGCACAAGTTGCCACAATTCACCAAGAAACTTGGAAATTACTATTGGAAATGATAATGAACAAAGACTAATATTTCAAATACCTGTTGTAGTCATTTTATGCAATCTAATAAAACTGTTCTTATGAGGTGAAGGTTCAGTGAAATACATACTGCTCAATACTTTAAATTGAAGGGTGTTTTTTTAGTATTTATTATTTATTTATATCCTGTGCATGCTTAATTCTCTTCTGCCATATTTTCATCATACACTAAATAAATAAATGTTTTTTGTAAATAACTTAAGGTAGCAAGTGTATCCAATCCTCTTTCCATCTCATTTTCCCCACAACCCTGAGAGATTATTTGGGCTGAGAGGGAGTGACTGACCCAAAGTCACCAAGCCAGCATTTATGTCTAAGACACTAGAACTTTCCATCACCTGGCGATTGGCCTAAAGCCCCCCCCCCAGTTGTCTTTCATGCCTAAGGTGGGACTAGAACTCATCGTCTTCTGGTTTTTAGCCTTAATCATTAGACCAAACTAGGTGCAACTCTGAGTCAAGCTCAACTCTTGGTGACTTTAGAAATATATTCACGTATGCTTAACAATATGGAAAAGACTTTCCATTGCCTTTTTCTGGGAATTTAAAACTGTTTCAGTCTACCCTATAACTTTAGAATTCCGTTAGTCTCCTACTTAAATAGAGGTGATCCTCGACACAGTTTGTTTAGTGACCACAATTCTATTGACTCCTACTTATGACGGTTGCAGTATCCTGGGGGTCATGTGGTCCTCTTTTGCAACGGTCTAACAAGCGAAGTTAATGGGGAAGCCAGATTCACTTATCAACTGTGTTACTAATTTAACAACTGCAGTGATTCACTTAACAAATGTGGCAAGAAAAGTCGTAAAATGGGGCAAAACTCACTTAACAACTGTCTCACATAAGAACAGGACTTTGGGGCCCAATTGTGGTCATAAGTGAAGGATTATCTGTACTTATTTATCAAATCTGTACTACAGATAGTCCACAACTTATCATCACAATGGGGCCCAAAATTTCCATTGCTAAACAAAACAATTAACTGAGTTTTGCCTCATTTTGCAAACTTGCTTGCCACAATTAAGAGAATGACTGCAGTTGTTAAGTTAGTAACACGATTGTTAAGTGAATCTGCTTCCCCACTGACTCTGCTTGTTAGAGGGCCGTAAAAGGGGATCACGTGACCCTCCTGAACTCTACACTGATCAATGACCATGGGGATGCTGCAAACAGTCCTTAGATGTGAAAAATAGTCATTAGTTACTTTTTTTGGCGCTGTTGTAACTTCAAATCATCACTAAAACAGTTGTTAAGGTGAGGACTACCTGTATAGCATCCAAACAATTTTTGCTTCTGGTAGCAATCTCTATTTCTTGATCTCAGCAGTAGTGTTTATTTTCCCTATAAAGCCTCACAATATATATCTTACAATAGGTCTTATAAATCATTACTTTATATGCTGGTATGTTATGAATTATCACCATGTTTGTTAAATGGAAAAACTATGAGGGAGGGAGGGAGGGAGGGAGGGAGAGAGAGTGGTATTTAGTGAAAAATATCCAACTGCAAATTTAAAATATGAATTCATTCTTTTCAAGAGAATAGTTAGCAATCATCTTAAAAACATTTTGCCTAGAAATTCTGTCCTGAATGATGACCTGGAACTGTCCACCAATGTTGTTTCTGCTTCATTCCAGGAAAAATCTTAAAACACAGATATCTAGATAAAGTAAATAGATTTTTATCCTTCAGATTCAGCTCCTGAAATTTACGTTTTTCCTGCCTGGATGTACAGAAGGCTAAGCCTTGGTGCAGGCGGCAAAGGACCTTCCTTTCAAGTTATGTTGGCATTAGCCTTCGTTCTTCACCTCCAACACAAAATAAAAGGAAATTACAGTGTGTAGCCTATAGTCATTTAACTACACTGTAGCACAAGGGGAAACACTATCAGCCTCGTTCCTAGGCGATTGAAAGGAAAAAAGATAATAAATATGGTCGAGAGATCTAGAGGCATCTCCTGCTGAGCTTATATTATATTCTGCTGCTGTGTATACAATAATCTGAAAGTATTTCTCAGTATCATTTAATCCATTTCACACTCTCTAAAAAGTGGCATACCTAGATGAAAAAGATGGCTGGAAAATGCGAAAGATTGGAGAAACTATACTTCCTTTCTCCCAAGCCAAATACTATGGCAAATATATAGAAATGAAGTAAGACTATTCATTAAATAGGTAACAACTGTTCTAGAGTACAAGTAGCCCTTAACTTTCTATGGCAATTGGGATCGGAATTTCCATCACTAAGTGATGCAATCATAATAAAGTGGCAATTCCTGCAGTCCCAACTGCCACTGTTAACAAATCCCACTGTTGTCAGGTGAGGCAACTTCCTGCCAGTTTACCATAACCAGTGATCAATGGCAGAGCCAACAGAAAACTGCAAGTCCCAGGGTGGCAGATAGGTAATTGGCTGCTGCTGGCTGTGGCAATGAGTGATGAGATATGCAGGGGAGGTGCCATTAGAGTACAAGGGCACAGCACAGGTTGGAAAGGTGTGGAAGGTGAACCCAGAGGGGCTGGGGGAGGGCAGCTGGTAGGGAAGACTTATCCCAGCAACTTGTTGTGACTTTCCTTGATGGTTTCCCCATCTATTTTCTGGAGAAGCCAGTAGGGAAGATTGCAAATGGAGATCACATGATCATGGGGCACTGCAACTGGTCATAAATGTGTGAATAGGCTGCCGAGGGCCCCTGTTTTTGATCACACGAGTTTGGGGTGGGAGAGGATAGCTAGGACAACTAGAACTCAGGACTGGTAATAACCACCATTTGACAGTGCTGTCGTAACTTTGAATGGTTGCTAAATCAATGGCCATGGGTTAAAGAGTACCTGAACTTAGCTGTTCTTAGCAAGAATTCTTCATCTTTTAAGATGGTAACCACATCAAAAAGACCCCAATATTGCTGGCTACCTTTCCTCCTTCAGTATTAGTCCTGGTGAGTAGCACCTGCCACTGGCTGAGAAGTAGCAGTTGTTAACACCACCACATAAAAGTACACTGTCCAATTTTATCCATTTCTCCAGGCACAACGTGTAGCTTTGGCTGGTTATTCAGGATTTTAAAAAAATGAAAGTCTTCGCCAGACTTTACCTACCAAATTAGACGCCTAAGGCAGAAGTTGAAAGCAAGGAAACAACACAATTTCCCCATCCTTTAATCTGTAAAGGAGAGAGGTCAGAGTGCCACCACTTGTTAGATGCCTGGGAACAACAATTCATGGTCTATTAAGCATCTTTTAACTTGCTTCCTTGTATTTCTGAGTATACTGGAGCATAAAAGGATCCTAAAACTTCATTCCACATGCTTTCAAAATCAGGCTTATAAACAAGAAAAAAGAAACCATACATATGCAGAGCACAAATCTACAAGGCTATTGATAGGGGAAATGACTGAGAAGAATTTGAAGACCTCAATAGCATTGTTTCACAAGTTCCATCTACTGTAAATATTTCCATGTCGCCGCTGCTGCTATGCAATAATTAAGTGCCACTGAATTAATTCTGTATTTAGCTTACATTCACCTAACTGTATCATCTCAGCTACATATGGATTATATAATATCAACATGCCAACCAAAAAATAGGCTATGCTTAAAGTCCTAGCACCCAATCACTCTTCAAAGCACTTAATTATAGCAGCATGAATTTGGAAGGAAATTATGATTAAGCTTGTTTTAAAGTTCAGGATGAATTACAAATATTAATCTAAAATGACTCTTACTAGAAGAAAAATGACTTTTCACTAATTTTACCATTAACCAGAACCATTACTTTTACTGAATGGAAACCACAAGCATTATTCCAATGAATAAAAATGACCTCAACTTGCATCACTGTATTAAAAGTCCATTATACAAACATTAATAAAGTCAGGTTAGAGAAAAATTATACATAAATTTGGTTACAATTTTTTAAACACTTCAATGTTTCCACGTATCTTACAATATTTATGTATTTTTCCCCAAAAGTCAATGCTACAGAAAATTTATTTACTTAGACAGCCACTCAGCTTACCTGCATGTTAACTCCAGGTAGGTCACAAACACAACACAAAGGAACATCTACATCCCTATTAATATCACATAAGAGAATATTTGTAGTGAAGGATGAATTGCAGGGTCCTTGATGCGGTCATTTCAAGAAAAAGACCAAGCTCAGAAAGCACCAAGGACCCTACCATAATACAGGCAGTTCCCAACTTACAACCACAATTTGGGACCAGAATTTATGTTATTAAGCAAGGCAATTGTTAAGTAAGTTGCCCTTGATTTTATTACCTTTTCTGTGCCACACTTGTTAAGCGAACCACTGCAGATGTTAAGTGAATTGTGTGGTTGTTAAATGAATCCAGCTTCTCCCATTGACTACAAATGGTGATCACATGAGCCAGGACAATGCAACTGTCATAAATATGTGCCAGTTGCCAAGTGCTAAAATTTAGATCACGTGACCAAGGGGATGTTGCATTTGACTAAAAATTGCTCTGTGCATGCACAGAACTATTCCAGCAGAAGACACCAGAGAACTGGTTTGTGGATGTGTCAGGCCTGGATCACGGCTGGTTCTGTGACCCAGGCCTGAATTCCACTACCGGTTCGGCCGAACCGGACCGAATTGGCAGCAACCCACCTCTGGTTGAAGACTACTTGTACCATAACTATTCCTCCTTACACCAACATTCAATTGGAAAGTTAGAAGCCAGCCAGATATCTGACACAATAGGAGAATACTTTGAAAAATCTGTTTAATCAGCAGCATCACAGCACCCAAAATGCAATTTATTGGTACTTCCTTATTTGTGGAAAATTACCTTAAACATTCCTTCTTTTTATCTTTTTATAATTTGACTACTCCCAAAAATCATACAATTACGATATATAGGGCTGTTTAAAGATCATCCCTTTTAGATAGAACACAGATAAGATCAACGTAGGTGGAGGCTGCTGGGCTACATTTTTATACTGAACAAATTATAATACATAGTTTCAAGACACTGACTTTCATTGCAAAACCAACGTAAATATACGGTAGCAAAGAACCAGAAAATGCATATCAAACTTTTATTTTATTTCTTAGTAGACTGCAACTTCTTGTTTATTGAAGATAAGATTCCTGTGGTTGCAAAATAATGTAGTTTGTGTGGGATTGACTGGATTAATGAAAAAAAGAAAAATATTGTTTTAGCTGTATATTTTGATCCTGGCAATACACCAATTCAGATAAAGGACGGAATCTACGTTGTTTCACTTTGTGGGCCATCGCTTCTCATCTCAAATGGGGGGGGGGGGGGGGGGGGAAAGTTGCCAAAGAAACATTTACAAAGTGAAGGATTCTTCAGGGAGCACCAGACCCGTTTGTCCAATTTGATCTGATGGCCCATATAACTTTCTCTATTTGAGTGCCCACCAAGTAAGCAAGGGCCTCACTTACCAACCGCTCATTCAGTAACCATTTATAGTTGCGATGGTGCTGAAGGAGTGGCACTTCAATCAATCTTCGAAGTTCTGGCTGTCAAGAGTACTCCCGTGGTCACGTGATTATAATCTGGGTGCTTGTAATTGGCTCACATGTATGACAGATCAAGTGTCTCGCAGTTACATGATCATCATTGCCACTTTCCCTGCCAGCTTCCCCAGAAGCAAAGTCATTGGGGAAGAAGGCAGACGAAGTCAGCAGCTCTGATAAATCCTCCTAGCCTTCCTACCTACCTACACACACACACACACACACACACACACACACAGACACACGCCTTCTAGGCTTATGTTGCACCATCTAAACTGTGATCTTTCTTTACAGGTAGTCCTCAATTTACAACAGTTCATTTAGAGACCATTCGAAATTACAATGGCAAAGTGTTATTCAGAGTTAACAATCTTTCCAGCATCCCCATGATCACATGATCAAAATTCAGATATTTGGCAACTGGTTCATATTTATGACCGTTGCTATGTCTCAGAGTCATGTGATCCCCTTTTGTGACATTCTGACAAAGCCAGATTTACTTAACAACCAGATTACCATCAACTGCAATGATTCACTTAACAAATGAGGAAAGAGAGGTCGTAAAATCAGAGAAAATTAACTTAACAAATGTCCTCACTTTACAACAGAAATTTTGGGCTCAATTGAAGTTGTAAGTCAAGGATTACCTGTATTTATGTGTGGCCTGTAGAGACCTTCTAAACCCTCTCCCAGCCTCCTTCATGGCCTCTCCTGTCTACCTCCTGCAGCATCCCCACACCCCTTTCCTTTCCTTCCAACATTTCCTGCACGTCGTAGGATTACAATGGCAACAGGGACGGTTAATACTAAGTGGTGTAGTTGTGCTTTCTGACTGCAATGCCTAACGACAGCAATCCTAATGACAACTGCTGTCATACCCCGAGGACTACCTTTGTCAGATTATGATCATGCTGTTTGGGGAGGACAAATCTTTTGTTCTAACGTCCTTGGACAACATCTGGTTGGAGAAACCTGGGCTAATGCCCTCAGTTAGATTTGGGGAAAATCACATTCAGATCTTTGTTCACTGACAAAACTCAGAGTCTCCTGTTTTAATAAATCCCCCTCACAGAGCCGTTATGAGCAAATATTTGTTGAGTTTTGCCCCATTTTATGACCTTTTTTGCCATAGCTATTAAGTGAATCATTGCACTTGTTAAATGAGTAACAGTTATTAAGTGAATCTGGTTTCCACATTGACTTTGCTATTCAGAAGGTTGCAAAAGGGATCATATGACCCTGGGACACTGCAACCATCATAAATATGAATCAGTTGCCAAGCATCTGAATTTTGATCACATGACAATGGGGATACTGTAATGATTGTAAGTGTGAAAAATGGTGGTAAATCACGTTTCTCAGTGATGTTGTAACTTAGAATGGTTGCAAAACGAACTGTTGTAAACCAAGGATTACATGTATAACACAAGTTTAAAAAACAGCAAAGAAATAAGGTCCCCAATGATTATTTTGTAGCCCCTTATTTCCTGAGGACACTAAAAGTGTTTCCTCAGCCACCCATTTTCTAAGATCAGACGGAGGTAGAGACTTGTATAGGTCTCACTCTGCTATATTGAAAAAAGAAATAAAGCCGTTCCCTTTCCAAACTGCAACATAAGTGAAAATTCTGCAAGAATTTCCTATGCAGTTGGCATCTTGCCCACCTAAGGGCATGGGCATTCCCAACTTAACGTGCAAGTGCATTTCACCACGAGCACCAGAAAGGGTGTTGTAATTTAACCTAACCTCCCAACCACAGCATCCTAGGTCAAGAGAAGGCCCTTCAAGCTGAGGCATGCAGTGATGGCAGCTGGCTCAAATTTTGTAGGAGTGGGGGGTACAAGAGAAGATGGTCGTTCCAGTTCCAGAGTAACAGCTAAATTTTATTATGGTTTTCTACTAAACCAGGCCAGAAAAAAAAACCCAGTTTTTCATGGGCTGGCATATTACTGTACTAAGAAAGAACTACAACCCAGCTCAAAACCTGTTATACTCATGTGAAAACAAACTCTGACAAACAAAATGGGATTTGAATAGACTAGAGAAAAAAAGGAGGATCTTGAGAAGCCAAATATCTGTTTGTTTACCAAAATATCTCAAATTCTGGACCCCAACCAAGGCAAGGGTTCTGTTCTTTGAGTTTTGATTCCTTGTCACCTTACAGACACATAGTTTTCTTGGCAAATTGTGGAAAAGGTTAGGCAATGTCTTCTTTTTTTTTAATTTCCCAGTTTAGCAAAGAGGCTTGTGATTTCCCACTGAAATTTAACTAAGCCTAAAGGTGCTTAGCTTCCAAACTCATCAACTTCAGCCATGTAGTGACACTAGCAGTGGTCTCCAGAGTTATTTATTTATATTTCATATTTACTGTAATGCAAATACAATCATAGTTAATCAAACAAAAGCTAACGTCCCATCTTGTAAACCTGTAAACGTGTAACTGTCTTGCAAACCTGTGGGCATATATGGAAAGATACAAAATAAAGAAACTAAGCATAATAGTGCTCTCTCTCTCTCTCTCTCTCACACACACACACACACACACACACAAAATGAAATCAAATTATATGCAGTATCAGAAACTGAAAGATGACCTCTTCTCTAATTCCTTAATAACTTTACAGTTAAATTCTCATCAACAGTTGAGAGTTTTGTCTAAGTTGGTTTTGGTGTCTTTTTAAAAATGTAAAACCAATAGTGATCTATGGCACTCACCCCAATTTATTAACTATAGTTTAGAAATCAGGAGCAAACTCTCTAATTTTAATTAATGAAAGCTGTCATTTTCTAATCAAGTATCAATTAAAAGAGAATTGTAGTTAATAATCATATTTAGGACAAATGTTAACTAACCTTTTTTTCAGGAACAGCATTTTTGAGAGAGGGGAGAGAACTTGGCTTGTTCCATTTCACTCGTAGGTTAAAAAAGGTTAAACAATATTATCAATCTGAGCCACTGGTATACAAAAACTTAATCTGCAAAATTATAACTTTTGTGTATTCCTATTTCTCAGAAAATATCCTACTATGCATATAGCCAATAATTTCTCAAGTTTGTTAACTTACCATTTTTACCACTGTTACACCTGGAATTATATACTAAATGCAATAACTTCACCATATATGTTTTATATATTGGCAATCAGATTTCCACATATAAGTACCCCTGTTGTAATATAGATTTTTAAAATATTGGAATCTCAAAACATTCCTTGCATATGGAAGAACTGAGAGAAGGAACCACAACTATTTAAAAAAATTAAATTCCAGTAAGCTATAGAGAAATTTAAACATGCAGCAAAAAGTATTTTTTTCCATTATTTACACTATCAGCAGATATGGTAATTAAAAGGAAAAATCACAGAATTAAAGAGCAGAGAAATAAAAAATAAAATGTAGAATTCCAAACCCCTGCAGGATGCTCCAGCCTTCACCAGAATATTACTGGCTCTTAACCTGTACAATCCCAGATCAAACAAGTACAGAACTGGAACAGGCATACATCACACTAAGCACAGCTCCAAACTCAGTAAATACTTCTCTTGTATAAAAGAAAAAAAAACATCTTTAGCATCGAGATTATTTTAATTTTTTTTCACATTTACATCGGGATTTTTTTCATCTCTTTATTTTTTTTCCCAAGGCCCCTCTCTTCTCATAATATATCTACACGCTAAATCAATTGCAATACATTTCATATTTTAAAGGTTTAGGACAGTCCTTATTTCTAAAGTTTTGCTCCATCAACCCTCTGAAGTCCTAATCCAAGCCTTCCATCTGTTTAAGGGGGAGAAAAAAAACATTAAAAAAAGCCTGTGCAGGTTTCCCACCAGAGGGAGGCTGCAAGGCACCTTCTATTTATTTTGGGATGAGATCTTAAAACAGCATGCGCATGGACCCGTTCTGTTTTGCTGTCTTTTTTGGATGTCAAGTGCCCCCCTCCGTTCTTCAATGACAGATTCGGCATGTACCCTAAACAAAATGTCTCCATTCCCAATCCCCATTTTGAAGGGATCCTTAAAAACCGCCTCTCCCACCAAAACCCCAAACATCCCACACACGTGAGCGTCCTCACATGCGCGCACGCACACACACACAAATCATGGCAAGATTTCAAAAGTCATCCTAATAAGCTCAATGAAGGTCTGGTCTGCCCCGCCAGAGCCTGGGGTTTAAAGCCCAGGCTTGGCCAAGCACGAGCAAGGCGGCAAGCCAGCTTACCAGAGTTGTACTTCAGCCTACAAAGGAGTTGAGACAAACACAAGGCGGAAAAAGCATGTTAATTATTTTTTCTCTCCCAAAGAGCTGTGTTTAATTAATTCATCTGTTAGGGATGCAAGACATTATTTCCCAACCCCCAAATGGGATGGAGAGGCATGTATACCACCCCCACCCCCCAACAGTCCTCTGCTGCTTCACCCCCAACCAACCAACCAACCCCTTAAACGAAACCCAACCCAACGCAACGCAAACCCAACCAGGGTGATGGTGGCTTGGTCACGGTTTACGAGAAACCCAACTTCTCACCTTTATCCTGAGAGCAAGACAGGATTTCTTCTTCTTTGGGGTTAGTCACCTGGGTGATAATGGACGGGTTGTCCATGGAAACTGAGTGCGCTTTTTCCCCCCCTTTTCACCTGGCTTATTTTTTTCTTTTCTTTTCTCCCTCCCAGAGGCAGCTTTGGTGGGCACTTTTTTAATTCAAGCTTTCCTTTTAGGAAGCCGAGAGGCGGATTTATAAATGGGGCGAGGGTGGGGGGGAGGGGAGGAGGGAGAGGGGAAAAAACCACTCCCCCAAAAAGGAGCCCAACCAAGCCGCCACCCCCCTCCCAAAAAGGGGGCCAGGGATAGGAGGAGGGGTGGGAAAGGGTGGAGTAGCAGGACTCTCCCTCTCTCTCACACAGACACACACACACACACAGGTCTCTCTTCGAGGGCGGGGGGGGGGAGGAGTCAAAAAAACACACACCCCTCCCCGCAGGGAAAAAAATGAAATAAAAGAGGGGGAGGGGTCTCCAAAAGTGGCGCCCCCTCCCTCCCCGAGGCTAAAGGAGCGGCTAAAGGCGCAAGAGAAGAGTTGACAGGGCAGGCCGGCGGAGCATCTCCCCTCCGTCTCCCGAGGCCCAGCAGAGCCGCCCCCACACACACACGGACCCGTCACGGCTGGCTACGGACCGCGGCGGGTTTTGGGGAAAGGCGGGCGACCCCCAGGCAGCCCCCGGGCGCGCTCATGGCACCGTAAGGCGGCTTGGATGGCCGGGAGGAGGAGGAGGAGGAAGCGGCCCCCTCACGTGCCGCCCCCCATTACCTCATCCCGCCCCCGCCGGCTCTTCCCCCCTTGCGCTGAGGAGCGCCCGAGGGCGGCCGCCTCCGTCGCCGCTGCGCCACAGCCGCCCTCAGCGGCCCCGATGCTCCGCCCGCGGCCCCGGCCAGGAGGAAGGGAACGGCAAGGACCCCGCCGCCTCAGGCATCACCAGGGAGGCGGGAAGCCGCGCGAGGCGCCTGCTCACTCGGCCACCTCACAGCAGCCAGCCGGCCCCGGCGGACCAGTAAACAACGGGGCGGGGCCTCTCTTCCTCCGCCGCCTGTCAATCCAAGCGAGGGCGGGGCTTCTCCGCCTTCGCCGCCCGTCCATCCGGAGGGAGAGGGCGGGGCCTGTCCGCCTCGCCCTGTCAGAGAACGGGGAAGGGGAGCGCGCGGACTCTCTGTCTGTCTATCTCCCGCCCCCCCCTCCGTTCCCCGCTGTCAATCCAGCGGAGGGCGGGGCTTCTCCGCCGCCCTTCGTCAATCCGAAGGGAGGGAGAGGGCGGGGCCTGTGCGCTTCGCCCTGTCAGAGAGCAGGGAGGGAAAGCGCGCGGACTGTCTATCTATTTATCTATCTCTCCCCCCCCCCCCCGCCGTCAAATCCAGCCGAGCGAGGGCATTCTTCGCCGCGGACCTCTCCATCCAATGGGAGAAGCGAAGCAAAGGGAGGGAGGGAGGGATTTTTTCCCGCCGCCGGCTGTCAATCCCCGAGGCTGGAAGGAGGGCGCTGAATAAGGGGAGGAGTTTCTCTCCCACCCATCCCCAAGGAAGGTTCTCTGCAGAGTGGGCGGGGTTTCCCCTGCCGCGGCCTTCCAATCCGGTTGAGGGGGCGGAATGAGGGGGCGGGGTCTCGCTGGCAACGGTGGAGGCGGAGCCGTCAAAAGGAGCGATTTTCGGTTAATGACAGTGGCAAGAAAGGTTGTAAAGTGGGGCAAAATTCCCTTTAACAAATGTTTCGCTTGACCACAGCAATTTTGGGGCTCCATTGTGGTTGTAAGAAGGGGTTGTTTCTCTTTAGCTAGCTTGTGGGAAGACACAGTCCTCAACTTACAACATAGTCCTCATTTAGTGACTGAAGTCAAAACAACACTGAAAAAAGTGACAGGACTGTTTTTCATACAATAGTTGCAGCATTCTCATAGTCATGGGATTGAAATTCAGCCATTCGGCAACTGGCATGGATTCATGATGGTTAGTTACAATGTCCCAGGGTTGCACGTAATCCCCTTCTGACAAGCAAAATCAAGAGGGAAGTCAAATTCACTCAACCTTGTTACTAACTTAACAACTGCAGTGGTTTACTTAACAATTGCAGCAAGAAAGGTTGTAAAATGAGTCATTTAACAACTGTCTCACTTAGCAACAGAAATTATGGGTTCGGTTGTGGTCATAAGTCAAGGACCCCCTGCAGCCCTGTTCAGGTACAGAACGGGGAGTCGTAAGGACATGATCCACAGCCCCTCCATAACCTCACAAACGTAGGACCAGAAATACAGATAGTCCTCAACTTACAACCATTCATGGAGTGACCATTTGAAATGACAACAGCACTGGGGGAAAAATGACTGAGGGTGGAAACTAATCCAGGAGAGAAGCAACTTAGAACTGAGGAGAAATTTCCTGACAGTGAGAACAATTAATCAGTGGAACAGAAGTTGCCTCCAGAAGTTGTGAATGCTCCAACACTGGAAGTCTTTAAGAAGATGTTGGATATCCATTTGTCTGAAGTGGTGTAGGGTTTCCTGCCTAGGCAGGGGGGTGGACTAGAAGACCTCCAAGGTCCCTTCCGACTCTGCTAATCTATTCTATTGATTATCAATTTTTATACGACCGTAGCAACATCCTTGTAGTCACGTGATCAAAATTCATCCTCTTGGCAACTGGCATGTGCTTGCCGTGTCCTGGGGTCATGTGACCCCATTTGCGAACTTCTGACAAGCAAAGTCAACAGGGGAGGCAGATTCACTTAACAACCATGTTGCTAATTTAACAACTGCAATGATTCACTTATCAAATGCAGCAAGAAAGGTCGTAAAATGGGGCAAAATGTAACAACGATCTTGCACACCAACAGAAGTATTCCCTGTATGGAAGCAAAAGTTGGATTTAAAAGAAGCAAGACCAGTCAAGTATTGTCACCTTTGAACTGTGGCAAAAATAGCACGAATAGATAAGAAAACAAACGGATGGGTCATTGAGCAAATAAACCTAGAGTTCTCAATTCGAGGCACACATGACCTGGGTCAAATTATCCTAGTTTGGACACATGATGTGAACATCTAACCCTCTGGAAAACACCGTAATGCAGGAAAAGATGTAAGGAAAAAGAAGAAGGGGACAACCAGCAAAAACCACTTAATCGTCCAGCTCACTCGAAAAATCCACAATGATGGAATAGAATAGAATAGATTTGAATAGAATAGAACATAGAATATAATAGAATGTAGAATAGAATAGAATAGAATAGAATAGTGAATAGAATAGAAATAAAAATGAACAGAACAGAACCAAATATAAAACATAATAGAAGAGAGAATAGAATAGAATAATGAATAGAAAGTGAATAGAATAGAGAATAGAATGGAACATAGAACATAATAGAATAGAGAATAGAATAATGAATAGAAAGTGAATAGAATAGAGAATAGAATGGAACATAGAACATAATAGAATAGAGAATAGAATAATGAATAGAAAGTGAGTAGAACAGAATATAGAACATAATAGAATAGAGAATAGAATAGAATAATGAATAGAAAAGAGAAGAGAACATGGAACATAATAGAATAGAGAATAGAATAGAAAGTGAATAGAATAAAGAATAGAATAGAATAATAGAATAGAACATAGAACATAATAGAATAGGGAATAGAATAGAATAGAATAATGAATAGAAAGTGAATAGAATAGAGAATAGAATGGAACATAGAACATAATAGAATAGAGAATAGAATAGAAAAGAGAGAACATGGAACATAATAGAATAGAGAATAGAATAGAAAGTGAATAGAATAAAGAATAGAATAGAATAATAGAATGGAACATAGAACATAATAGAATAGGGAATAGAATAGAATAGAATAATGAATAGAAAGTGAATAGAATAGAGAATAGAATGGAACATAGAACATAATAGAATAGAGAATAGAATAATGAATAGAAAAGAGAACATGGAACATAATAGAATAGAGAATAGAATAGAAAGTGAATAGAATAAAGAATAGAATAGAATAATAGAATAGAACATAGAACATAATAGAATAGGGAATAGAATAGAATAATGAATAGAAAGTGAATAGAATAGAGAATAGAATGGAACATAGAACATAATAGAATAGAGAATAGAATAATGAATAGAAAGTGAGTAGAACAGAATATAGAACGTAATAGAATAGAGAATAGAATAGAATAATTAGTAGGATAGAGAATAGTATAGAATAGAATTGAACAGAACATAGAACTTAATAGAATAGAGAATAGAATAGAATAATGAAGAGGAGGGAGAACAGAATAGAATAGAATTCTTTATTGGCCAAGTGTGATTGGACACACAAGGAATTTGTCTTTGGTGCAGATGCTCTCAGTATACATAAAAAAGACAAGATACATTTGTCAAGAATCATAAGGTACAACACAATGCAATTATTCCCTTCGGAGGGAGGGGGGAGTACAAATATGGAATTAAAATGTCTGGTTCAAAGGACTAGAGATCAGAAACTCAACCAGCTGCTACATCCAACTGGAGAATGCAGTCTGTAGCCCGGATAGGGCCTCAATTCTATCTGCTGCCAGATTTTAGAAAGGAGGGTCGGTGGTGATTAGAAGCAGGATGCCTTTTGTTTTTCCAAGACAGAGCCACAAAACATTGTTCTGTTGCCTCTCTCTACAAATACATTAAAGGGGATATGTTTAGAAAACACGGAGCAAAAGGCAGTTGTGACTCTTGTTTGTTTAGAGTGGGTTTTATCCTCCAGTGAACCCATAACAGCGAAAAAGCCTCAAAAAACAGCTGGTTTTTGCAGCTTTCCAAACTTTCCCCAATCCTGGTTTAACTGTTGGGAAGCTGGTTTTGGCAGTGTGCTTCAACTTGCTCCAGGGGAGATTTGTACCTGCATAGCTTTGCACAGTTGTGTACAGAAAAACACCCAGTTGCAAGGGTGTGGCAAGACAAGGGATGCTTTTTGCACCTAGGGGGGGAAAAATTCGGTCCACAACGCATGGCCACTGCTTCCATACAAACCATGTCAAAATTCATGACATAGGTACTTTAACAGAGTTAGAAGGGACCTTGTAGGTCATCTAGTCCAACCCCCCGGCCAAGCAGCAGACTCTACGCCAGTGGTCTCCAATCTTGGCAACTTTTAAGACCTGTGGACTTCAACTCCCAGAGTTCCTCAGCCAGCAAAGCTGGCTGAGGAACTCTGGGAGTTGAAGTCCAGAAGTCTTAAAGTTGCCAAGGTTGGAGACCACTGCCCTACACCGTTTCTGACAGATGGCAGTCCAGTTTCTTCTTGAAAGCTTCCAGGGATGAAGCTCCCACAACTTCTGAAGGCAACTTTCTGTTCCATTCGTTGATTGTTCTCACTGTCAGAAAGTTCCTCCTTATTTCCAGGTTGAATCTCTCCCTTTGTTCAGTTTCCATCCATTATTCCTCGTCTGGCCTTTGGGTGCTTTGGAAAATATCTTGACCGCCTCCTCTCTGTGGCAGCCCGTCAAATATTGGAAGTCTGCTATCCTGTCTCCCCTAGTCCTTCTCTTCACTAGACTATAGCAATAGCAATAGCAGTTAGACTTATATACCGCTTCATAGGGCTTTCAGCCCTCTCTAAGCGGTTTACAGAGTCAGCATATTGTCCCCAATAACAATCCGGGTCCTCATTTTACCCACCTCGGAAGGATGGAAGGCTGAGTCAACCCTGAGCCGGTGAGATTTGAACCGCCGAACTGCAGAACTGCAGTCAGCTGTAGTAGCCTGCAGTGCTGCATTTAACCACTGCGCCACATCGGCTCTGCGCCACCTCGACTATCCATGCCCAATTCCTGCAACCGTTCCCCCTATGTTTTAGCCCCCAGTCCCCTCATCATCCTGGTTGCTCTTCTCTGCGTTTTTTTTCCTAGAGCCTCAACATCTTTTTTTATAGTCCTCGGATTATGAATGTAAGGGTGTCCAAAATTTCTGTTGCTAAGCAAGACAGTTGTTATGTGAATTTGCTCACATTCTATGACCTTTCTTGCTAAAAAATTGTAAAGTGAATTGCTGCAGTTGCTAAGTTAGTAACACGGTTGGTAAGTCAATCTGACTTCCCCAGAGACTTTGGTTCTCAGAAAGTCGTAAAAAAGTGGATTATGTGACAACCCCCCCCCCGGGACAGTACAACCATCATAAATATGAGTCATTGGCCAAGCATCTTAATTTGGATCGTGTGACCATGCAATGGTCATAAGTGTGAAAAATAAGTCATATCATTCACTATCACAAGTGCCGTTGTAACTTCAGGAGGTAACTAAATGACTATTTGTATGGGTTTGTCCTCCTCTTACAACTGGTACATTTAGCAACTGTTCAAGGTTACAAAAAGGATTCAAAGTTCAGCCCATTCCACACCCCAACGAAGAAGAAATTTTCTAACAGAGAGACTAATTAATCGGTGCAACGGCTTGCTTTTCAGAAATTGTGAGTGTGCCAACACCGGAGGCCTTTACGAAGAGACTGTCTGTGATGGTATAGTGAACCTCTTAAGCCTTGGGTGCAAAAGCGTGTGCATGGTGCTGCCTTGCTCGCTCGCGTGCCCACCCTCATAATTTGCCTGCCCACACCATGCCCATGTGATACACACATACATAAGGTGACCAGATTTTCAGATTGGTAAAGAGGGACACCATTGATGGAGGGGGGGGGCTTGATTAAAAAAATTATATTTTGTCAAAAGGTCACACAAGGCAATTATATGACCCCAGGACACTGAAACCATCATAAATACGAATCTGTTGCCAAACATCAAAATTTTGATCACACGACCATGAAGATGCTGCAACGGTCGCTAAGTGTGAAAAATGGTCATCAGTCACTTTTTTCAATGCCATTGTAACTTTGGTCACTAAATGAACTGTTTGAAAGCTAAAGCTAGCTTGCATTATAATGCCTTATGCTAGCTTACATTTTCAAGAGAGAGAAGTTAAACTCCTTATTAGAATTGAAATAGAAATGAATAGAGTAGAGTAGAGTAGAGTAGAGTAGAGTAGAATAGAATAGAATAGAATAGAATAGAATAGAATAGAATAGAATAGAATAGAATAGAATAGAATGGAATAGTTTATTAGCCAAGTGTGATTGGACACACAAGGAATTTGTCTTTGGTGAATATGCTCTCAGTGTACATAAAGAAAAATAAAATAGAATACATTCATCAAGAATCAGAAGCTACAACATTTAGTGATAGTCTCTCTCTCTCTCTCTCTCTCTCTCTCTCTCTCTCTCTCTCACACACACACACACACACACACACACACACACACACACACCAGGACACTGCAACCCTCAGAATTTTGATCATGTGACCATGGGGATTCTGCAATGGTTTTAAGTGTGAAAAAGAGTACACATAACTTTTTTCAGTGTTGTAACTTCAAACAGTCACTAAATGAACTGTTGTAAGTCAAGGACACACACACTCTCCTCCTTTGGATTCACTGGGCCGTTTATAAATTCCCCCTCCTGTGCACACCTTCAGCCTCTCTCTCTCTCTCTCTCTCTCTCTCTCCCTCCCTCCCTCCCTCCCTCCCTCTCTCTCTCTCTCTCTTTCACACACACACACACACACACACACACACACACCTCCTCTGGATTCACTGGGCCGTTTATAAATCCTCCCCCCCTGTGCAAACACGCTGAAATCAGGACGTCTGGTCATCTTACACATACACCACTGCCCCGTGCATGCATGCACAGCTTTTCTTGGAGCCTGGGGAGGGCGAAATCAGCCTTCCCTGACTCCCCTCCCACCCCGAGGCCATTTCCCGACTTCTGGTGGGCCCGGTAGGTCTGTTTTTCGCCCTCCCCAGGCTCCAGAGGCTTTCTAAGAGCCTGGGAAGAGGTAAAAACAGCCCAACATGGAAACTGGAACTTCGGGGTGGGACTTCTAGGTTTCCCGTTATGCTGTTTTTCTCCCTCTGGGGGCTTCAGGGGGCTTTCCTGAAGCCCCTGGAAGGCAAAAAATGGCGCAAACTGGAAGTCCATTCCCGAACCTTCAGGGAAGCTTCTAGAGGGTGAAAAATGGCCAGAAATCAAGGCCAAAAATCAGGGAGTTGGCAGGGCAACACCTCGTGTGACCTCAGAAATGGCTCCATGTGCCACCTGTGGCACGCATACCATAGGTTCGCCATCACGGGTATAGGGTCTCTTGCTTGAGCAGTGGCTGGACTAGAAGACCTCCAAGGTCCTTTCCAACTCTGTTATTCTGTTATTATTCTGTTATCACATTTCTAGGCTGCATCAGCAGAGGGACTAGGCTTCCTCACAGCAAAAGATGATGGGGTTGGAGCCCCCCAAATTAAAGGGGAGAATGAAGATATAGAAGATAAAGATAAGACAATAGATGAATTTAATAATGGAGCAAATGTGGGTGAAAATGGAAAGGGAATGTGGAAAAGGGAATTCGATGAATTGGACTCCAGATTCCAGGACACAGAAGAGAAAAAAATACTAATGGTGATAGACATAAGAAGAGAATTTTTTTCAGAAGCAAGATTGACAAATAAAGACAAATTAACTTTAGTAGCAACTGGTGGGCAAGGAGATCATCTGAGAGACCCTTCAAGCAACAAAGTGCGGAGAGAAGTCTATAAAAACTTTATAAAGGAGATAAAAAGAAGACTGACTCCACAATTGGCAAGAGAGATAAGACTGTTTTGTTACTGGAAAGATACAGGTTGACAATGAAAGTTGGTAATAAAAAACTAGTTTTTTATTATTGGTGATTAATAAGTAGGAACTTTGTAACTCCTAGATTGTTTTAGATTGTTATTAAATGTTTACTCGCTAACAATTAATTAACCATAAATAATAATAATAATGAAATGATAATGGATACAGCGTAATGATATATACATGTATTGACAATTTAGTAAAAGAAATTTGGATATAAATTGTAAATTGTGACTTGGGAAAAAGATCTATAAATTTTATTAACAAATTTTCATTTAGAGCTTGTTATAAAAGTGTAAAGTTGTTTTGGGGGGAGTGGTGGCCCTAATGATAGGAGATGGGGCATAAATAGTAAATGATTTTTAGCCAATTATAATAAGCAAATGTTAATGGTCATTGTTTAACTATATATAGTGGAAGTGTGACCTTCCTCCCATATTTGGGCATACCAGGGGTTGTGACTTTAAATATATATAAATATATATATAAGATTTTTACAACCCCTGGTTAAAACACACACACACACACACACATATATATATACACATACACATACACATACATACATACATTCATTCATACACACACATTATATGATTTTGGCTAAAGTAACTTAGATATAAATGTTAGTCGGTGAGTTGGGAAAAAAGGAGGGAAAGGCTTAAAAATGTTATCTATTGACCTTTACTTAAAAGATGCTATAAAGGTGTAATGTTATTGGATTTTTGGAAATAGCTAATGAATGCCATTATGTGGTTGTGTCTTTAAGTATGAATGATTTGAGGTAAAAGCATGTTCCAATAATTGAAGTCAAATGAGAATTGGGGTACATTGATTGTAAGATATACAAAGATTTTTCACTTAAAGTGTATAATCTAATATGATTCTTCCAGAGTTGAAGAAATGCACGAAAGTTATCTGTTACCAATCGACACGCTTTCTACAAGATGTAATGAAGGATGATTCTTATTTGTGTGTTTTTGTTTAATTAAAATAAAATAATTTTTTCAAAAAAACAACAACAGAGGGATAGAATCAAGATCACATGAAGTATTAATACCACTTTATAAGGCCTTGGTGAGGCCACACTTGGAATACTGCATTCAGTTTTAGTCGCCACGATGTAGAAAAGATGTTGAGACTCTAGAAAGAGTGTGAAGAAGAGCAGCAAAGAGGATTAGGGGACTGGAAGCTAAAACATGAAGAACGGTTGCTGGAACTGGGTATGTCTAGTTTAATGAAAAGAAGGACAAGGGGAGACATGACATCAGTCTTCCAATATCTCAGGGGTTGCCACAAAGAAGAGGGAGTCAAGCTATTCTCCAAAGCACCAGAAGGCAAGACATGAAGCAATGGGTAGAAGCCAACCAAGGAGGGAAGCAACTTAGAACTAAGGAGAAATTTCCTGACAGTGAGAACAATTAATCACTGGAACAACTTGCTTCCAGAAGTTGTAAATGCTGTGACACTGGAAGTTTTAAAGAAGATGTTGAATATCCATTTGTCTGAAGTGATGTAGGGTTTCCTGCCTAAGCAGAGAGTTGGACTAGAAGACCTCCAAGATCCCTTCCACCTCTGTTATTCTACTCTATTCATTCTCTTTTCCCCCCTCTCCAACATCTCTCCAACATCTCTGACCTACCAAAATGTCAAATGCAGATATCGGTGTTTTTCAACCTAGGGGATTTCCGAGAATGTGGACTTCAACTCCCAGAGTTCTTATCAGTGGTCAAGTCCACCTCATCGGAGCATCCTGATGAGAGGCAGATAAAGGATCCTGTGTCTTCTTCATCTCCCTGCCAAAACGATGGAGGCTTCCCTGAGCTTTCCATTGAGGCAGATCATTTTTTTGATACCGTCCTCCCACAACGCTCTGTATCCATTTTCTGAAGTTGGAGAGGAACGTTTGCCAGAACTTAATTGGCTATTATAAAATGCCTTTCTCGGGGACGTTTTAATTAAAGAGGCACTCTTTTTAGGAAGAGGCGGCACAAGGCAGAATGCTGGATGCAGGGAGGAGATAATTGGCGTGGTGGGAACAGAAAAAAGGAAGAGGATGAAGGAAGGTAATAGACCAAAGACGGAGAAGGAATGGAATCCAGGATGAAAGCGTTTGAATGCAGCTGCTGATTCTTCTACACCCGAAAAGCAACAAGGGCATTAATCAATCACTTCGGTTGCCCTTCTTAATTTGCTGGGTTTTATTGTAATCACTGTAGGAATTTTATCAATTATATGGTTCAGTCTTTGTAGTCACAATCCTTTCTCACCACTGTAGTTCAAGGATTTTAGATACAGGGAACAAAGAAAGTCCTTCATGTATCTCAGTGTTTCTCACCCCAGAAATGTAAAATGTTGAAGGAGAGCTTGAAGGACTTCTAGTCCAACCCCTTGTTCAAGCAGGAGACCATTAGTATTCTGGACAAACAGCTGTTCAATCTCTTCTTGGAAACCTCCAGTGATGGAGCATTCACAGCTTCTGGACTCTGGAGGGAACCTGTTCCACTACTGATTCATTGTTCTATCAGGAAATTTCTCCTTAGTTCTAAGTTGCTTCTCTCCTTGATTAGTTTCCACCCATTGTTTCTTGTCCTGCCCTCAGGTGCTTTGGAGAATAGCTTGACTCCCTCTTCTTTGTGGCAGCCCCTGAGATATTGGAAGACTGCTATCATATCACCATAAACGAGACATACCCAATTCCCTTATTCCCAATTTATTTCCAAATTCACAGTCCTTTTAACAACTGTAATTGAATGATTTTAGATCAAGGGAACAAAGCAATTGTTTCTCAACCTCAGTCACTTTAAGATGGGTGGTCTTTAACTTCCAGAGCTCCCCAGACTGAATTCTGGGAGTTGCATTATTTTACAGAGGTTGAGAAACACTGATCTGTCTCCATAGAGATTCACCTGGGTGTATATTGATTATTTGAAATATGTCCTTGGATGATGTCCTTCAACATGAGGGAGAAGCCCATCAGAGGCTGCACTATAGAATGGCCAAGGCACCATTCTTAGTCATAGATATCCTGTAGTATTGGAACCTGGCAATATTCTAACAAGAGAATAAGGATTAGGAATAGGATTAGGAATAGGAATAGGAATAGGAATAGGAATAGAATAGAATTCTTTATTGGCCAAGTGAGTTTGGACACACAAGGAATTTGTCTTTGGTGCAGATGCTCTCAGTATACATAAAAAGACAAGATATATTCTCATATATACTAGGAACTTTAACAATAGTACTTAGACTTATATACCTCTTCACAGTGCTTTTACAGCCTTCTCTAAACGGTTTACAGAGTCAGCCTCTTGCCCCCAACAATCTGGGTCCTCATTTGACCCACCTTGGAAGGACGGAAGGCTGAGTCAACCTGGAGCCGGTCAGAATCGAACTCCTAGCAATTGGCAGAATTCTAATAGGGAGGGAGGGAGGGAGGGAGGAAGTAAGAAAGCAATCACACTCAGATTTATATACCCCTCCCCAGTGCTTTCCAGCCTTCTCTAAGGGGTTTACAGAGTCAGCCTCTTGCCCCCAACAATCTGGGTCCTCATTTGACCCACCTCGGAAGGACGGGAGGCTGAGTCAACCTTGAGCCTGGTGAGATTCGAACTGCCAAATTGCAGGCAGCTGGCAGTCAGCAGAAGTAGCCCTGCAGTAGCCTAACCAGTGTGCCACCATGGCTCTTAATCAAGTTAAGGATTTGAACGTGTGTAACAGGCGCAGAACGCTGGATATTTCCTACTCAGCTGGAGGAATTGGGTCCTATTCAGAGGAATTTTGCATGGAGCAGAATTTTGCGTGGACAATATTACTAGCCTTAACCTGAAGGATTTTGCCTCCAAAGTGTCGTTTGAATGAAGCAACCCAAAATAAATTTCACCTCCATTGATTTTGTTGTTTACTAGTCAACCCGTGAACAGTTGGGTCATCGTGTTGAAGATATGTCTTGTGTACATAGAGGAACACAATGACACTGTGTGTCAAAAAAACCCAAGAGGACACGGAAAGATGTTCGACCACCTGCTTTCCTTCTAGGAAGATGTCAGGGATGATTAACATTAACAGAGTTGGAAGGGACCTTGTAGGTCATCTAGTCTAACCCTCCGCCCAAGGAGGAGCCCCTTCGCCATTTCTGACAGAGGACAGTCCAGTCTCTTCTTGAAAGCCTCCAGTGATGAAGCTCCCACAACTTCGGAAGGCAACTTCTGTTCCATGGGTTGATTGCTCTCACGGTCAGAAAATTTCTCCTTATTTCTAGGGTTGAATCTGTCCTTGGTCAGTTTCCATCCATTGTTCCTTGTTTGGTATTTAGATACTTTGGAAAATAGCTTGACCCCCTTCTCTCTGTGGCAGCCCTTCAAGTATTGGAAGACTGCTATCCTGTCTCCCCTGGTCCTTCTCTTCACTAGACTAGCCATGCCCAGTTCCTACAACCGTTCATCATATGTTTTAGCCTCCAGTCCCCTAATCATCCTGATTGCTCTTCTCTGCATTCTTTCTAGAGTCTCAACATCTTTTTTTTATAGTGTGGTGACCTAAACTGGATGTGGTCTTACTAAAGCTTTATAGAGTGATATTAGTATCTCCCTTGATTTTGATTCTATCCCTCTGTTAATGCAATTTAGAATTGCATTGTTTTTTTTTACAGTTGCCTCTTGAGGAAGCACCTCTGGAGATCATCTAGTCCAACCCCCTGCTCAAGCAGGAAATGCTATACCATGGCTGTCCAATCTCTCCTTGAAAACCTCCAGCAATGGAGAACCCACAATTTCTGGAGGCAAGCCATTTCATTGATTAATGGTTCTCGCTCTTAGGAAATTTCTGCTTACTTCTAGGTTGGTTCTCTCCTTGATTAGTTTCAAAGCTAATCAAGCTAATAAGGTAGCCTGGACTTCAGACCATGCAACTCTGCCCCCTTTTACCACCTTAGCAAATCCCTTGGGACAAATTCCTTGTGAGTGTAGTAGTCACACTTGGCCAAATAAAGTATTTAATTCAATTCAGTACGATTAACTTAGTCCTTCCATTTTACTGCTGGCCATCATGTCCAAGTCCCTTCATGGATCAACTTCCTTATCGTGGCCAAGGGACTTGCACAGCTCAATGAATAGCAATAGCAGTAGACTTATATACCGCTTAATAGGGCTTTCAGCCCTCTCTAAGCGGTTTACAGAGAGTCAGCATATTGCCCCCAACAATCTGGGTCCTCATTTTACCCACCTCGGAAGGATGGAAGGCTGAGTCAACCCTGAGCCGGTGAGATTTAAACCGCTGAACTGCTGATCTAGCAGTAGCCTGCAGTGCTGCATTTAACCACTGCGCCACCTTGGCTCTGAAGCTATGAGCTATGCCCCGCAGTGCCACCCAAGACGGCAAGCCATATGAGAGGGCTCTGACAAAATATGACCCACTGGAGAAAGGAAATAGCTACCCACTCCAGTATCTTTGCCATGAAAACCCCGTGGACAGCACCAAAAGGCTGTTGGAAGAAATGCCCTTCTGGGTTCAGCTCCAAGTGGGAAAGAAAGACGCTGGAAATGCGGAGTCTGCTTGGAAAGATGGACAGGACCACGTGGCTTGAGTCCTGAACAGAAAAAGGGGATCACATGCTTCCAGATGTTGGATGAAGAAGAAAAAGAGAGACAAAAAAGGGACTTGCTGAGTTTTTTTTATACTCTGTTCGGCCCCACCTCTCTGTTTCCTGTTCCTGTGTAAGAAATGTCTTCTGATTGGTTGTCAGACTCCCATGGAGCCATGCAGGGGCAACTCTTTAGGGTGTGTTTTGAGTCCAGGTTTGGTTGAGTTCCCAGATGCCATGTGGTGAGTTGGGCAAAGGGCTAATACTATTGTGCCTTTAATACCATTACCCTGGAGCTGAAGGGGGGACTCTTTGTTATGTAGAATAGACCAGCTCTGGCATTTTAATGGCCCATTAAGGAAAGTGGGGGCTATTAAGAGTGAGTCTTGTTTCCTGCCTAAAAACACGTTTCTCCATTTCCGATCCAGGGAAATATAATATTCTGCCTTTTCAATATTTCCCAGGATATTTCATTCTCCCAGGAGAGGGGTAGGTGCTGACTTCCTACAAGACCAAAAGATATGACGCTGGAAGATGAGCCCCTCAGGTCGGAAGGTGTCCAATATGCTACTGGGGAAGAGCGGAGGGCTAGTACTAGTAGCGCCAGAAAGGGAGAAGTGGCTGGCGCAAAGCCGAAAGGACGCTCAGCTGTGGATGCATCTGGAGGTGAAAGGAAAGTCCGATGCTTAACTCCATAGGAACTTGGAATGAAAGATCCATGAATCAAGGCAAGCTGGACGTGGTCAAACAAGAGATGAATAATTGAGGGCAAAAGAAGAAGAAGGGGACGACAGAGAAGGAGGTGGATGGACGGAGTCACTGAAGCAGTCGGTGTGAGCTTAAATGGACTCCAGAGGATGGCAGAGGAGAGGAAGGCCTGGAGGAACATTGTCCATGGGGTGGCAATGGGTCGGATACGACTTCGCAACTAACAACAACAACATCATGTCCAGAGTCACATTGTAGGGACGATGGACATCATATAAGCATTTCATAAAAAGAAGTAAGCAAATGAATAAAACCTCTCTTTTTGTTTCCTTCTTCATTTCCCAGCATCAGTCTTCTCTACAATGCCCGGTCTTTGCATAATGCATCCAGGATGCAGGAAGTCCTCAATTTACAGCAATATGTTTAGCAGAATTACAACGGCACCGTAAAAAAAAAAGATGACTTGTGGTTGGCTCTTGACTCTTGTGCTTATTGGCAACTGGCATGTATTTAGGATGGCTGCTGTCTCCTAGGGCCTTGTGATTGTTGTTTCCTATCTTCCCAGCTGATGCCTGACAGGCGAAGTCAATGGAGAAAGGCCACATTTAATACAATACAATAGCAGAGTTGGAAGGGACCTTGGAGGTCTTCTAGTCCAACCTCCTGCCTAGGCAGGAAACCCTATACCGTTTCAGACAAATGGCTATCCAACATCTTCTTAAAGACTTCCAGTGTTGGGGCATTCACAACTTCTGGAGGCAACTTCTGTTCCACTGATTAATTGTTCTCACTGTCAGGAAATTTCTCCTCAGTTCTAAGTTGCTTCTCTCCTTGATTAGTTTCCACCCATCGCTTCTTGTTCTACACTCAGGTGCCTTGGAGAATAGCCTGACTCCCTCTTCTTTGGGGAAACCCCTGAGATATTGGAAGACTGCTATCAGGTCTCCCCTAGTCCTTCTTTTCATCAAACTAGACATACCCAGTTCCTGCAACTGTTCTTCATATGTTTTAGCCTCCAAAACCCTTCTCCTTCCGGAGGCTTTAGGAGGCTTCCCCGAACCCTTTTGAAAAACAGCCGAAAATCAGCTGGCCAGCACATGCATGCCAGTGCATGCATGCACACACCCCCACCCACCCATTTTGGCTTTTAGGTTGTGCAGAAGGCTTTCCAGGCCCAAAACCGAGCACAGGGAGGCTTTGCGCAGCACACCATCACCAATCAAGAAGCCAAAATGGGGTGCAGGATCTGAGACCTTAAAATGCAATGCGACCACCACCCATGCTTGTGACTTTCCCCCCCTCCCCCGCACATGCACACACGCATCCCCCCCCATGCACGCATGTACACATGGATGTCAGAGCTGGGCTAGGGCCATCACGGACCTATGGGGATGTTCATCTCGTGGCAAGGTTTCTCCTGGTAGAAACTGACCCTGTGTTGTTTAGGAAAAGATGGAAGTTTGTCCAGCAGCACATGCAAAAAAACAAACAAACATCTTGTTCCCCCTGTCGTTGCTACATGACAAAAACTGCAGGGCCTGGTGAGTTCAAGATAGGGAAAGCAGAACACTGAGAGCTGATTCAGGGTTGAACTTGTGGGGTCGGTGATCTCTAAGTTTGGTTATTTGTTTGCAGATACTTCATTATTTGACTAGGTAACATCACCCGGTGCCAGCAGAGATATAGGGGCGGGGTTGCTCTCTGTTTATACACTAGAAAGGTTCGTGGCACGACCTCAAGCTTCAGCCACACAAATCTGGATTCCCAGAAGGAGAAACTACAGCACGCAGCGGAATCAGGAGCAACAGAGTTGAGATACAATTATGGGAATAAGTGTTTCTAAGAGACTCCAGGGACTGGGTGGCTCATGGACTAAGACGCTGAGCTTGTCGATCGCAAGGTCTGCAGTTCGGTGGTTCGAATCCCTAGCGCCGCGTAACGGAGTGAGCTCTCTGTTACTTGTCCCAGCTTCTGCCACTTAGCAGTTCGAAAGCATGTAAAAACTATGCAAGTAGAAAAATAGGGACCACCTTTGGTGGGAAGGTAACAGCGCTCCGTGCGCCTTCGGTGTTTAGTCATGCCGGCCACATGACCACGGAGACGTCTTTGGACAGCGCTGGCTCTTCGGCTTTGAAACGGAGATGAGCAGCGCCCCCTAGAGTCAGGGACAACTAGCACATTTACCTTTAAGAAAATCCACCATAACTCAGGAACATAAGCACGGGTTAATATTGCTTGAGATTTTTCTCATATCCATCAACTCCAAACTAGTATAGGTAGTTGTTGATTTATGACTACAATAGACCAGGTTTAGCCAGGAAACCACGGAATTCTGCCAACTGCCATGAATTCAGATGGCAAATATCAGACATGCAGTCATGTGACCACAGATGGGGATGTCAGCCCTCGAAACTGCAACATAAGTGGCTTTTGGAGGTCCATCATAACTTTGAATGGTTGCTAAGTGATGCATCATAAGTAGTCTACAACCACAATTGTGCCCCAAATTTCTATTGCTAACCAAGGCAGTTATTACCTGAGTTTCGCCCCATTTTATGACTTTTCTTGCCACCATTGTTAAGTGAATCACTATAATGGTTAAATTAGTAACCTGGTTGTTAAGTGAATATGGCTCCCCCATTGCCTTTGCTAGTGAGAAGGTTGTAAAAGAGGATCGCGTGACCCTAGGACGCTGCAACAGGTCATAAGTATGAATCAGTTGCCAAAAATTTGAATTTGGGTCACATGACCATGGGGATGCTGCAAATGTCGCAACTGTGAGGGAAAAAAACCTGCCCTAACTCACTTTTTTCAGTGCCATTGTAAATTTGGTCATTAAATGAACTATTTTAAGTCAAAGACTACCTGTATGGCAGGTGTCGCTCGCTGAAGCTGTGCCTTTCAAGGGTTTCTTGCTTGCTTCAGTTTACCTGTTTGAAATCCAGACCTTTCTTGCTTGCAATGGATACTTTCAAATGCTATCCGAAGACCATAAAATTTGCAAAGCAGGAGATTTATAGCGGGCAGGTCTCTTAAAGAAGGGGTCCCTAACCTTTCGGACCTCAGGGACCACTAAATTCATAATTTAAAACCCCACGGATCACTAATATAATCTGCCTAATGACCGGCTAGGTGGGCGTGGCTAGGTGGTCATGTGACTGGGTAGGTGTGGCCAACTTGATGTCACTCACATCGAGGGACGCCTCGACGGCCTCTACTCACCCTTCCCCTCCCAACCACTCCTCTCCACCCCACCTGGGCTCCTTAGGGCCCCAAGAGGAATCAGTTGCTGGAGCTAAGCAGCCACCATGGAAAAGAGTTGGCAAAAGAGCTCAGTTCAAATTGGATCTGACCGAGAAGGACGTTCAGCAGAAGCACCTCACTGAGGACTAGGAGCATAGGCTTTCCAAGCAGAGGGAAGACCTGCGGGAGTGCAAGGCCAGGTACCAGCGCCTGGAGGCTCAGTGGGCTGAGATGGTCAGCCAGTTCCAGGCCATGATGCAGGCCCACTGGAATGAGGCCCTCCGGCTCTTCACCACCAGCAGTGCTTCCCTCCAACCTCTGCCCAAAGCCCCCCAGCAGGAGGCTGAAGCAGACCCCAAGTCGGAATTTATGCCCTCCTCCGACCCCCACAAAAAGACCCCGAAGGGGGAGACTCTCTGCAGCAACACAAGCATTCTTTGCACGCATCCTGCCCAGGGACCGTAGTTTGAGGACCCCTGATTTAGTGCAATATAAAAAATGCAAACAACTTTTCTGCGGACCACCAACATTTTCTCGTGGACCCCTGCTGATCTATATCATAGCTTGCAAAATTAAAAACTCTGGAGTTATAAAGAGCCTGAACTACTGGAGGAAGAACGCAGAACTTTCCAAGGGCATTTTTTATGGTGACAAAAACCACCCTAAACCAAGATTAGAAACATGAAGACAATGCAACAATATATTCCCTTACGAAGTCTAGATCAAAGGTCCCTATGTTTGTGTACGTGGCAGGTGCCCTGGAAAGCATGAATGTCAACCAAAAGATAAAAGCTGAGACACAGATCAGTAAAAATAATGTCCAAAATAGCAAATCCCATGATTTGTTTTGGTTTGATTTGGTATCCTATCCTATCCTATCCTATCCTAATTCTATTTCTATTTCTATTTTTATTTCTATTCCAGAGTTGGAAGGGACCCTGGAGGTATTCTACTTCAATCCCCTACTTAGGCAGGAAACCCTCTACAATTTCTGACAAATCATTATCCAACATCATCTTAAAAACTATCTTAAAAACTTCCAGTGTTGGAGGATTCACAACTTCTGGAGGCAACATTGTTCCACTGATCAAGCTGGTCCCTGTGACCAACTTCATTTCATTTCATTTCATTTTAATTTATCTGTATGCCGCCCTTTTCCCTGAAAGGGACTCAGGGCGGCTCACAACTCAAAAAGGGAGGGGAAAAACAAACAGAGTTACAAAAACATGAAAACCATACATCGTTAAAAGCACAACAATCATACCATTCGAAGTGGGGCAGCGAGTCTTTAGCCCCAGGCCTGTCGGAACAGCCAGGTTTTAAGGGCTGTGCGGAAGGCCTGGAGGGTGGTGAGGGTACGGATCTCCACGGGGAGATCGTTCCAAAGGGTCGGAGCTACTACCGAGAAGGCTCTCCTCCGTGTAGTTGCCAGTCGACACTGGCTGGCTGATGGAATTCGGAGGAGGCCTAATCTATGGGATCTTATTGGCCTAGTGGAGGTAATAACAACTGCGGTGATTCTCTTAACACATGTGGCAGGAAAGGTGGGCACAACTCACTTAACCAACTGCCTTGCTTGGCAGCAGAAATTCTGGGCTCGGGTGTGGTTCTAAATTGAGAACTTCCTGTGTTGTATTGCAAGCCTCTAGCTGCACATCAGATTCTCTCTGTGTGGTTGGGCATCTCTCGCATGAGACAGGTTTTTTTTTCCATGCAGAGTGTCTCTTGGCTGGAAGCCTTGGATAAACAAGAGATTAGGCGGTTTTGTTTTGTTTTAGGGATTTCATTTTCCTTTTTTTTTTTTAAATAAAAAGTATCTCGGCTTTGCACAGCTGTGCTTGCCACTGTTATTAAGATAGCAGGCAAGCCCGTCGACTGATTGGAAGAGAAAATATGCAAAGGTTTCCAAAGCTATCTATCCCAAATAGGCCATTAATAAAATATCTTGTTATGCAATTTTTAATTATTTTCTCAGGGCACCTTAACAGATCATTAACTCGATCCTGGGTGGCACAGAAGGAAAGACACAGTTAACAGATGCCTTTCGCCACGAGCTTTTCTTGCGTTAATCCATGCTGGAAAACTCGGCAATTAGTGATTTCTGCACACCGTGTCAGCTTAATTGTTTGTTTCACGCTCATAAACTGCTGGCGTTGTTTGCTCTCGGATCTCTTGGGTTTGGGCCAAGGGAAAAATAAGAAATGTAATTCTGTCGTCAAGCAAAAAGGATGGTCCCTGTTTGAGTTCTTAACTGGTGTTTCCATAATTTAGACCGACTTGTATCACCCAAATGTTGGCGCCGGGCAAATGTTTAATGGGAAGATTGGAAATCAACATTTTAATTTTCAGATTAAATTTTAGATTTGGCCATCTGCAGCTTTTCTTTGCTTTTCCATTTTTTACAATAAATAAATAAATTTGTGTTGTTGCTGTTAGTTGCGAAGTCATGTCCGAACCTCACCAGGTTCGCCTGGTGCGCCAGTTGCGACCCTACCTGAATCGGGAGGCTCTCACAACAGTCACTCGCGCCCTCGTGACCTCCAGGCTGGAATACTGCAACGTGCTCTACATGGGGCTGCCCTTGAAGAGCATCCGGCGACTTCAGCTAGTCCAGAATGCGGCCGCGCGAGTGATTGTGGGTGTACCTCGGTTCACCCACATAACACCTATCCTCCGCGAGCTGCACTGGCTACCTGTTGATCTCCGTGTGCGCTTCAAGGTGCTTCTTACCACCTATAAAGCCCTCCATGGTAGTGGATCTGGGTACTTGGGAGACCGCCTCCTGCCGATTACCTCCTCGAGACCGATTAGATCTCATAGATTAGGCCTCCTCCGAGTGCCATCTGCCAGCCAGTGCCGGCTGGCCACTACGCGGAGGAGAGCCTTTTCAGTGGTAGCTCCGACCCTCTGGAACGAGCTCCCCGTGGGGATCCGTACCCTCACCACCCTTCAGACCTTCCGCGCAGCCCTCAAGAACTGGCTATCCTGCCAGGCCTGGGGGTAGAGATTGATCTGCCCCCACCCGAATGTTGGATGAATGTTGTTTACTTTTTAATTATATGTAATGTTATATGTTATTGTCTGTATCCCCCTTCCTATGAGTTGTTAGCCGCCCTGAGTCCCCTCAGGGAAAAGGGCGGCCTATAAATAAACCCATTCAATTCAATTCAATTCATTGCGACTCCATGGATAACGTTCCTCCAGGCCTTCTTGTCCTCTACCATCCTCTGGAGTCCATTGAAGCTCATGCCGGTTGCTTCAGTAACTCCATTCAGCCACCTCCTTCTCTGTCATCCCCTTCTTCTTCTTTTGCCCTCCGTCTTTCCCAGCATGAGGCTCTTCTCCAGGGAGTCCTTCCTCCTTCTCATTAGGTGACCAAAGTATTTGAGTTTCCTTGTCAGGATCTGGCCTTCTAAAGAGCAGCCAGGGTTGATCTCCTCTAGGACCGACCAGTTGGATGGCCTTGCAGTCCAAGGGACTCAATGCAGGAGTCTTCTCCAGCACCATAGTTCAAAGGCCTCCATTATTTGGCGCTCAGCCTTCCTTATGGTCCAACCTTCACAGCCATCCATTGCAACTGGGAAAACCATCGCCTTGACTGGACACACTTTTGTTGGCAGGGTGATGTCTCTGCTTTTTAGTATCCTGTAGAGTATCCTGCCATCGCTTTCCTGCCCAGGAGCAAACGTCTTTTAATTTCTTAGAATAAAATGAATTTTTCTCTCTGAACTGTTCGTGAATTTCCTTCTTTTCTATGCTGGGGATGGCAGGATTATTAATACTGAACAAATTGTTTCATTTTTCAAATTGCTTAATTTTTTAATTTTTTTTTTTTACAGGAAACACTCATAAAAAGCAGATGAAGCTTTGTCTGTAATGTTGTGGCTGCCACCTTCACAGTTTTTTAAATCATAGCTGAGGACACAACTGCAATTCCTCCTTTACCATTGAAACAACAACCCTATGAAATATGGAATACAGATAGTCCTTGACTTACAACTGTTTCATTTTACAACCTTAACTTTCCAAAGTTGTTAAGTGAATCACTGCAGTTGTTAAGTTAGTAAACAAACTGTTGTAATTAATCAGTGAAACAACTTGCCTCCATAAATTGTGGGTGCTCCAACACTGGAGGTTTAAAAAAAAAAAGATGAGACAGCCATTTGTCTGAGATGTTACAGGGTTTCCTGTTGAACAGGGGTTGGACTAGAGGACCTCCAAGGTACCTTCCAACTCTGCTATTCTGTGTTCTGTATAAATGTCTCAGGGGGGGGTGTCTGTCATAACTTCAAATAGTCCCCAAGCAATCAGTTGTAAATTGAGGACTGTTTTACTTGTAGGCTGGAATGTCAAAAGGCATTTTCTATCCCTCTGCTATTTCAAAATAATTGTTCTTTTTTACAGAACAATTAGAGAAACTTTTATAGGACAAGTAGCTCAGATGATGAGTGAAAAATCTTAAATCATTAAAAGTATTGGTCACCGTGCTGGACTTGAAATCACAACAATGAGAACATTGGAAAGAATTCCAGAAACAGGAAATGAATAACGCTGACCTGCTGTCACTCTAATGAGCCAAAATTTTCCCTGAATTTCTGGAGAAGGGGTTTCATGATTTTCTCAAACAGATGTAGAAACATCTGGGCAGATATGAGAGAAAAAAATATTTGCAATTATGGGGCAGGGTTTTTTCCTCTCCTCCTCCTGTTGCCTGTGTCATAATTTGAAAATAGGTGAAAGGAAATTAACAAACAGGAGGAAAAAGAACACGGAGAGGTCATTTTTGCCATGCGTTGCCGGAAAAGAATGGAAAAAATAGTTTGGACTCCTCCAATGGCACAGATTTTTATTGCTTATTTTGATCCATCATCAGATTTTTTGGGGAGGCCACTGGGAAGTTGGACAGCACTAGTCCTGGAATGACATCCTAAACTGGTTTCTTCTGGGGAAGGTGCGGGGGAATGACAACACTGTACAGTACTGTGTTCTGCAGGATTAACTCTTTTCCAAAGCAATTGCATTGTCAGCTTCATGGAAAAATTTGACGTAGGCTCATTGCAAAATGCGCAAAGCTTAAAAGATATAAATCACAGGTCAGCTCGGATTAACCCTTCGGGTCTCCTGCAGAAATCCGACCAAATTGATTTCTGCATCCAGCAGGAAAGTCCAATGGGTGTGGGGGGGGGGGGCTTTTTGAACCTCTTCCTTTTCCTGATTTCCCTGCTCTCTACTCTGTCATTATTACTTTGTTTAAATGTTTCCTATTGAACGTGGAGTTTGATGGTTTTCTTGCAGTTGTTTTATTATCCAAAGTAGGTAATATCATCAGTGTTAAAAAAAAAAAAGAGTACGTTTTGCAGGATGGAGGAGCAGGAAGAAGAAGAGGAAGAGGAGGAGGAGGGGAATGGGGAAAGGGGAGGAAGAGGTGGAGGAGGATTGTGGGGTCCTTGGTGCTCTCTGAGCTTGATTGTTTCCCTGTAAACATTTCGTGATCCAACTAGGTAACATCATCAGTGCTAGAAGTGCAAACCTGACCCCTTACTAAGATTGTGCTTGTGCTGGCTATTTTGGCACACAGCTGACTCGTTTTTAAGTGATTGTCCCCTAGCACTTCAAGGTCCCTCTCGCAATTACTGCTACTGAGCAAGGCTTCACCTGATCTGTACCTGTGCATTCGGTTTTTCTTGCCTAAGTATAAACTACACCATGGATGGCTATAGGTTTTGTGGTTGGGTGCCAAAAATGCGAGGGCGCAGGTGTAATAGTGCATGCGTGTGTTGGAACCCATCATGCAAAGCGTGTCCCCTCCCCATGCGCATGCACCCACAACCCCTTCACCATGCGCCCTCCCTTACTACTTGCCTCCAAGGTGAGCTTGGTATTTCCTCTGGGAGGCGCTGGGGGAGGCCGTTTTCGCTCTACCCAGGCTCTAGGAACGCCTCTGGAGCCTGGGGAGGGTAAAAAACAACTTCCGCTAGTCTCTCCCCCCCCCCCCCCGTCCGAGGCCCTCCAGAAGCCGGAAATGGATCGTTTCCAAACTTCTGGTTGATCTGTTGGGCCCCCCGAATGCTGAAAATCAGCTGGCCGGCACGCACATACGCTCTGGAGCTGATGGCCCATGTGGGGGCAGATATGGCTCCGTGTGCCACCTGTGGCACCTGTACAATAGGTTCGACATCATCACAGCCCTACACTGAATTTCATTTTGTTAGATAGAAAGCTGGCTTGGGAAATTTGGGAAGTTGAGCTCCACCAGATCGAAAGTTGCCAAGGTTGTGAGATGCTGTTTTAGAAGAAAGGTTTTGCAAAACCAGAACCTACAGCATGCTACGATCACAACTGAGCCCAAGGTGTTTGTTGCTAAGTGAAACATTTGCTAAGTGAATTGTGTTCCATCGTATTACCTTTCTGGCCACATTTGTTAAGTGGACCCCTGCGGTTGTTATATTAATAACACGGTTGTTAAGAGAACCGTCTTCCACTTTGCTTGTCAGAAAGGCGCAATAGCGGATCTGGGGACCTCGGGACACTGCAACCGTCGTAACTATGAGCCAGTTGGCCAAGTGTCTGAATTTTGATCAGGTGTGCCATTGCAATTCTGCTAAACATATTGCTGTAAATTGAGGACTTCCTGTATCCTGGACGCATTATGCAAAGACCAGGCATTCTAGAGAAGACTGATGCTGGGAAATGAAGAAGGAAACAAAAAGAGAGGTTTTATTCATTTGCTTACTTCTTTTTATTAAATGCTTATATGCTGTCCATCGTCCCTACAATGTGACTCTGGACATGATGTTGTTGTTGTTAGTTGCGAAGTCATATCCGACCCATTGCCACCCCATGGATAATGTTTCTCCAGGCCTTCCTGTCCTCTGCCATCCTCTGGAGTCCATTGAAGCTCACCCCGACTGCTTCAGTGACTCCGTCCATCCACCTCCTTCTCTGTCGTCCCCTTCTTCTTCTTTTGCCCTCAATTATTCATCTCTTGTTTGACCACGTCCAGCTTGCCTTGATTCATGGATCTTTCATTCCAGGTTCCTATGGAGTTAAGCATCGGACTTTCCTTTCACCACCAGATGCATCCACAGCTGAGCGTCCTTTCGGCTTTGCGCCAGCCACTTCTCCCTTTCTGGCGCTACTAGTACTAGCCCTCCGCTCTTCCCCAGTAGCATATTGGACACCTTCCGACCTTCCGAGAGGGGCTCATCTTCCAGCATCATATCTTTTTGCTTTGTAGGAAGTCAGCACCCAGCCCTCTCCGAGACAAATGAAATATCTTGGGAAATATTGAAAAGGCAGAATATTATATTTCCCTGGATCGGAAATGGAGAAACGTGTTTTTAGGCAGGAAACAGGCTCACTCTTATTAGCCCCCACTTTCCTTAATGGGCCATTAAAATGCCCGAGTCTATTCTACATAGCAAAGGTCTCCCCCTTCAGGCAGACCCGTCTTCAACAGAGTTTCACCACATGGCATCTGGGAACTTAATCAAGCTTGGGATTCAAATGACACGCAACCTACAGAGTTGTGCCTGGGAGTCTGACCAACCAATCAGAATGCATTTCTTACACAGGAACAGGAAACAGA
Organism: Thamnophis elegans; assembly: GCF_009769535.1. Taxonomy (NCBI): domain Eukaryota; kingdom Metazoa; phylum Chordata; class Lepidosauria; order Squamata; family Natricidae; genus Thamnophis; species Thamnophis elegans. Next base: position 6,356,235 of record NC_045558.1, read on the forward strand.
GAGGTGGGGCTGAACAGAGAGTATAAAAAACCCAGGAACCCTCTCAGCAAGCCCCCTTTTTCCCCTCTTTTCTCTTCTTCAACCCAACATGAAGCACGTGATCCCCCGCCTTTTCCCCCAGGACCTCAAACCATGTGGTCCTGTCCACCATTAAACCATCTTTCCAAGCAGCCTCCGTGTTTCCAGTGTCTTTTCCCCCATTTGGAGCTGAACCCAGAAGGACATTTCTTCCAACATCACTTTCTAAATTGCTGTTGCAGCTTCGAATAGTGACTAAGCGAACTGTGAGAACTCTACCTGTAGAGGAATAAATGTCTACATCAAATTCCTACTCACATCGAGTTTTTTTTCTCTCCCGTGCCTATTCTGGAGAGCACATCTGAGCCTCAAAAAAGGGCAAACCTTCAACTTTCCCGTAATGTGATTTTGCAAAGCAAGGCCACGCTCTGTGTAAACTCCCTTCCCGCCTTGCAAAGGCTGTGTGCATATCAGGGTTACGGCATCCCCTTTGCATCCAAGGAGTAGTTTCTATCTTGCCTTTAATGTCTCTGCCAGCCGTTCACCTTGCCAAAGATTTATATCTCTCCCGCCCCCTCCCATTGCTCCCCTCTGCTTGGCCTGGAAAATAGACCTCTGCACTTCATTATTCTCTGCCGTCCTTCGCTTTTTCAACCCTCATTCTCATAACACAGTTGGGCTACAGGAATTCTTGGCTGCAACCTCCTCCAGAGATAAGGAGTTAATTTGGCCTCTTGCCATCCTCTTGATGGTCTTAAGCCTCATTATTCATTTCGGTAGGGAAGGATTTATGATTTGCCTTTTAAACATTGCATCTTGCGGAAGCCAGCAAACCGTAGCATCATCATCGTAGATTCCATAAGGTGCTTTTTAGATTTTTTTTTCCGTAGGACGGGGGGTGGGGGTGGGGGGCACATCACTCTTTGGAGTGGAACTCCCAAAAAAGCTTATAGATAGAAGACCGCCATCTATCCCAGCACTTGTAGGTCAGGGGACCTACGGAGGGGATCAGCAATTGGAAACCCAAGATTCTTGAATTGTGGGTCCTGTAAATCAGGAGGGAGCTATTACAGGTAGTCCTTGGTTTGGAACAATTCATTTAGCGGCCGTTCAACGTTACAACATCACTGGGGGGGGGGAATGATTTATGACTCTTTTTCACACTGACACCCGTTACAGTATCCCCCCACGGATCATGCGGTCAAAATTCAGATGCTTGGCAAATTACTCATATTTATGGCGGTTGCAGTGTCCTGGGGTCATGTGATTAGTCAATTGCGTTGCGTACATGATGTACAATGACAATAAAGGCTACGCTATCCTCTTTGGCGACCTCCTGTCCAATCAAGTCAATGGGGAAGCCAGATTCACTTAACAACCAGGTTACTGGCTTATCAACTGCAGTGGTTCCCTTAGCCACTGAGGCAGGAAAGGTCGTAAAATGGGGCAGAGCTCACTTAACAAAGGTCTCACTCAATTGGGGTTGTAGGTTGTGTACTAGCTGTCTATGGAGATTCTCAGTCTAGAAAAAGAAGCAAATGGGCTTTCCTGGTTTTTCTTTTGAAGACGTTTCGCTTCTCATCCAAGAAGCTTTTTCAGCTCTGACCGGATGGTGGGAAATGGGAGGATTTATGACCATCTGTCTGCAAGGAGTATACATTCTTCCATTCCCCACCATCCAGAACTGAAGAAGTCTATCTCTCTCTTGAGGACTAGTTGTAGTCACTGTATGAAATCTATCTTGTAGCTGGAGGACATAATCTGTTAGGACTGGAATTGTTTTCCCTAAGGATAATTATTTCTCAGGACTAAGAGAAGGGAAGGGCGGAGCTTCAGATAAGCCCCTCCCCCAAACTCCCATCCCTAGTCTCAAGTATATACCTGTGCTTGCACAAACCCACAAGACTTTCTGGTCCAGCATACACCCACCCTGCTTGACTTACCAACTATTTGTTCAGTGACCATTGGAAGTGACAACACCACTGAAAAAAGTGACTTAGGACCATTCCTCACAACCGTTGCAGCATCCCCAAGGTCCTGTGACTCTAAAGATGATTAGGGGACACTGGAGGCTAAAACATATGAAGAACGGTTGCAGGAACTGGCCATGTCTAGTTTAATGAGAAGAAGGACTAGGGGAGACATGATAGCAGTCTTCCAATATCTCAGGGGTTGCCACAAAGAAGAGGGAATCAAACTATTCTCCAAGGCACCTGAGGGTAGAACAAGAAGCAATGGGTGGAAACTCATCAAGGAGAGAAACAACTTAGAACCGAGGAGGAATTTCCTGAGAGTTAGAACAATGAATCAGTGGAACAGAAGTTGCCTCCAGAAGTTGTGAATGCCCCAACACTGGAAGTCTTTAAGAAGATGTTAGATAGCCATTTGTCTGAAACAGTATAAGGTTTCATGCCTAGGCAGGGGGTTGGACTAGAAGACCTTGGAGGTCCCTTCCAACTCTGCTATTATATTGTATTGAATTGTATTAAGAGTACAGAGATGAGCAACAAAGATGATTAGGGGACTGGAGACTAAAACAGATGAAGAACGGCTGCAGGAACTGGGTATGTCTAGTTTAGTGAAAAGAAGGGCTAGGGGAGACAGGATAGCAGTCTTCCAATATCTCAGGGGCTGCCCCAAAGAAGAGGGAGTCAGGCTATTCTCCAAAGCTCCTGAGGGCAGAACAAGAAGCAAGGGGTGGAAACTAATCAAGGGGAGAAGCAACTTAGAACTAAGGAGAAATTGCCTAACAATGACAATAATCAATCAATGGAATTTTTTAGGATTTTTTAAAGGATTTTATTAGTATTTATAGGCCGCCCTTTTCCCTGAGGGGACTCAGGGTGGCTTACATAAAATAAGGAAGGGGGAGTACAGACAATAGACACAAACAATACATAAAGGTAAAATAGTAAGCAACATTCATTCATCATTCGGGTGGGGACAGATTATCTTTATCCCCAGGCCTGACGGGCTAGCCAGGTCTTAAGGGCTGCGCGGAAGGTCTGGACGGTGGTGAGGGTACGAATCTCCACGGGGAGATCGTTCCAAAGGGTCGGAGCTACTACTGAAAAGGCTCTCCTCCGTGTGGTTGCCAGTCGGCACTGACTGGCAGATGGAACTCGGAGGAGGCCTAATCTATGTGATCTAATTGGTCGCAGGGAGGTAATTGGCAGGAGGCGGTCTCTCAAGTACGCAGATCCACTACCATGGAGGGCTTTATGAGTGACAAGTAACACCTTGAAGCAATGACTTGTTTCCAGAAGTTATGGCTCCATTACTGGAGGTTTTCAAGAAGATGGATAGCCATTTGTCTGAAGTGGTGTAGAGTTTCCTGCCTAGGCAACTAGACAAGTCTATTCTAATGGAAATTTTTGGCCTCAACTGAGTTGTAAGCTGTTCTGGGAGCTTGGTAATTGCCATATATTTACAATGGTTGCAGCATCCACTGGGGACTTTCCCAGCTGGCTTCTCCCATGCAATGAGAGAAGCTGGATTAGCTTAACAGAAGCCTTATTCACTTAACAACTGCAGTGATTTGGCAGAAAATTTGGCATGACTCGCTTAACAACTATCTTGGTTAACAATGGAAATTTTGGTCCCAACTTTGATTGCAAGTCAAGGATGACCTGTGTCTCTCAGGGTCCGATCGAACCAGGAAGTTGGAAAGGGGAATTCAGATGCCGACGAACAGTATCCGACACTGAAACCTTAAGTTGGAGCTTCCCAAACCTGGGTAAATGATTGAACAATAGAAACCCATTGCCCATCCCAAGAGGTGTTTTTCAATTGAAAGGTTGACACATGCAACTAAATATATTAAGAAATCTTTCAAAGTATTCCTACTAACAAAAATTGAGGAAAGTGCCAATGGAAATTTAAACAAATGGTTGTGATGGAATCATTTCCTTTGCTTTCCCTTTTTCCTTTCCTTTCCCCCTTTCCTCCCCTTCTATTCCCACCCTCCCTTTCTCTTTATTCATCTCTCTCTACCTTCCTTCCTTTCCTCCTCTTCTCTCTTTCCTCCCCACTTCTTCCTTCCCTTTTCCCTTCCATTTTTCCTTTCCCTTCCCTTCCCCTCCTCTTCCTCCCCCTCCCACTTCCTTTCCACTTCACCTCTGCACATCCTTGTTTTAAACATGAGCATATTATTGATCATAAACCTGAGATTGCTTCAGAATCAAACTGGAATAATAATAATATAAGAATGGCAAAGAAAAAGAATTAACTATGTGAATGTATATCTATAACTCCATGTAAGAGAATAGATGACAGTAAAAATATAAAGCACAATATAGGTAAATAATACTTGATCATAAGTAGCTAAGTATAAATAAAGAGATGTATATAAAATGGATAATGAGTAACGAGATTACGGAAGCAAGATAGAAATGTATAGAAAGGAAAACACTAACTGCAAAGAAACCGATTCGGAACTGCTATATGATATATGATGGAACTTATTGTTCCTACGTTGTTTTTAAGTTATGTGGTTATTTTTGTTAATGTGTTTATGTGTTCTGTTGGTGTGTTTATGTGTATAAAAAAAAGAGAGAATCAAACCGGGAATCTTGAATGAACCAGGAACAAAGGTCTTAGTCCTTTTTCGTGTGTATAACAGAAGAGGATTACTTGACTTACACTGGCCCCCTGGAACGAGCTCCCTGTTGAGATCCGGACCCTTACTACCCTCCCGGCCTTCCGCAAAGCCACCAAGTCCTGGCTGTTCCAGCAGGCTGGGGGGGGGAGCTGAGAAGCATCTACCTCCACGGAAATTGTGAATGTTGGTTTTGTTTTTAATATGTTGTCTTTGTCTCGTTTCCCCCCTTTCCCTTGTCTTTTGTGAGCCGCCCGGAGTCCTCCGGGAGTGGGCGGCATACAAGACAAATAAATAAATAAATAAATAAATAGTTTAATTTAGAGGGAAAAACAGCTTTGCTTAGATCTACATATATATTATGACATCATTTGGATGCAGATGGTACTCAACCGACAAACTTCCATTTAGTGACTATTCGAAGTTACAGTGGTGCTGAATAAACTGACTTACAACCAGTTCTCAGACTTAGGACCAGAGGTGGCATTTTGCAGAGCCAGATCGGTTCGCCTGAACCAGTAGTGGAAATCGCGGGTGGGGCCTGCTCACGCGCCCCAGTTCTATGTCGTCCCATTTAGGCATTTTTTTGTAACCAAAGCGCACGCGCGGAAGGCTGAGCACATGCGCGGACGGGGTTCATGTGAGGATAGCAAGCGAGTGCATGTATTTGTGAACTGGTAGGGAAGGTAAGGGAATACCACTCCTGCTTAGGACCATTGCACCATCACCCCAATCATGTGGACAATATGCCAGCACTCCAAATCTGCCAGGGAATGTCACTAATAGTGATCACATGACCATGCTCCCTGTGACGTCATAACCGTGACATCATGGTCACGTGACCACAGGCCCTCTATGAGGACTGGAACTTTGAGGACCGGTTGTTACATCCATTTTTTTTCCAGTACTGTCGTACTTTAAAACAACCACCGAATGAATGGATGTAAGTTGAGAACTACCCGTACAGATAGTCCCCGACTTACAACAGTTCGTTTAGTGACCGTTCAAATTTACAACAGCCCTGAAAAAAAGTGACTTATGACTGTTTTTCACACTTACAACTGTTGCAGCATCTCCCATGTGCATGTGGTCAAAATTCGGATGCTTAGCAACTGCCTCGTGTTTATGACGGTTGCAGTGTCCCAGGGTAAATGGGGAAGCCAGTTTCACTTAACAACCATGATACTAGCTTATCAACTGTAGTGATTCATTTAATAACTGTGGCAAGGAATGTCATAAAATGGTGAAAATTCACTTAACAACAGAAAAGTTGGGTTCAATTATGGTCGTAAATACATCCCTGTATATATATATATATATACCTGTATATCCCTTTTGTGCTGTCAAATCAAAGGGTTGCTTTTAATTCTGAAATCTAAGGATTTATTTGTTTGTAAAAAATGTATTACTGTAGCTACCCATTTACCCCAAGGTAACGCCAGTGGCTTACAATACTAAAAAGCTAAAACTGTATAAAACCTAATGATATAAATTCAGCACTATAAGATCAGTCCAATTTTCTTCTCTTCTTGGAATTAATTGTCTCTAAATTCCTGGAACTGGCAAAGTTTCTTTTTCTAAAACAAAACAAAACCTGAGGGGGAGAGAGGAATAAAACAACTTTGCACAATTGTCGAGAACAAGGGGATTCCTGTCAAAATTGGCCCTGTGCCCAAATGGAAACACAGGAAAGTGAAAGCAGACCAAACCTGATGGGTTTTGAACTCAGCCACATCTTGACTACGCACAAAAAGTAATTGAATTAAAAATGAGTGTTATTGTTCTTTTATTTCCACGCCTAATCTGAGATTTTCCTACCGGGATAGTAGGAAAATTTTCCTTAAATGGGATAGTGTGCTGTTTGATCTCAGAGATGATGATGATAATATTGATAGGGATGATTATAACAATTCTCTTCTTGTTTTACTTCTTCATCTTCATCCTCTTCCTCTCCCTCTTCCCCCTCCCCCTCCCATTCTTCTTCTTCTTTTACTTCAACTTCATCCTCTACCTCTTCCCCTCCTCCTCCTCCTCCTCCTCCTCCTCATCTTTTTCTTTTTTGCTCCTCCTTCCCCTTCCATTCCTCCTCCATCTCTTCTTCTTCTTCTCTTCCTTCTCCTCCTTCTCTTCATCTTCTCCTCTTCCTCCTCCTTCTTCTTCTCCTCCTTCTCTTCATCTTCTCCTCCCTCCTTCTCCTTCTTCTCCTTCTCCTCCTTTTCTTCCTTTTCCTCCTCCTCCTCCTCTCCTCCTCCTCCTCTTCTCCTTCTCTTCATCTTCTACTCTTCCTCCCTCTTCTTCTTCTCCTCCTCTTCTTCTCCTCCTTCTCTTCATCTTCTTCTCCTCCCTCTTCCTCCTCTTCTTCTTCTCCTTCTCTTCCTTTTCCTCCTCCTCCTCTCCTCCTCCTCCTCCTTCTCTTCATCTTCTCCTCCTCCTCCTTCCTCCTCCTCCTCCTCTTCTCCTTCTCCTCCTTCTCCTCCTCCTTCTCTTCCTCTTCCTCCTCCTCCTTCCTTTTCCCTTCCTCCTCCTCCTTTCCAGCCACTTTCTATCCAAAGGAGGACAGAGGCCTCTTCCACATGTTTCCAACCCATATGTTCCTGAGCTTTCTTTTGCCAATTGGGCCCACAATACTTGTTGATGTCGTTGATACACCTTGTTTTAGGTCTCTTTCGTGGGCACATTTTTTTAAAATCAAATGGTGGCAAAATCACGTGATTTACAACCGCACTGACTTACGACCCCCATCCCAATTGTGGTTGTAAGCCAAGGGCCAACTGCCTTGCAAGCAATGTTCACAGCCGCTTGCGAAGAAAGTACCCTCAAAATCTTTTCCTGCCTTGCTCCAATTTGTGTCTTGCCAATTGAGAAGGATCCCTATTCAACGTTCTGCTCAGGGTGCATTTTTAGGTGTTCAAATATGCTTGTCACACATTCCTCAATTGCAGTGGTGTATCCTGACGACGAAATAGCAAACATGCTCATTGCAGAGTAAGGTAAAGCTAAAAGTTCCCCTCGCACATATGTGCTAGTCGTTCCGGACTCTAGGGGGCAGTGATCATCTTTGTTTCGAAGCCGAAGAGCCAGCGCTGTCCGAAGACATCTCCGTGGTCATGTGGTCGGCATGACTAAACGCTGAAGGCGCATGGAACGCTGTTACCTTCCCACCAAGGGTGGTTCCTATTTTTCTACTTGCATTTTTTACGGGCTTTCCAACTGCTAGGTTGGCAGAAGCTGGGACAAGTCACGGGCGCTCACTCCGTACTGCTAGGGATTCAAACTGCCGAACTGCCAACCTTTCTGATCGACAAGCTCAGCCTCTTAGCCACTGAGCCACCGCCTCCCTCTCAGGGAGAATGCCCTAAATAGGATTCCCCTCACAGTTTCTTGCACATATTTTGGGCCCTCTGAGGAAGAAAATTCGACGCAATCAGTTTTCCAACATTCGTGTGGATTTCACAGCTTTTGCAGATAGTCCTTGATTTACAACAGTTCACTGAGTGATCGTTCAAAGTTACGTCATTGGAAAAAATGTATTTATGACCATTTTTCACACTTACAACTATCACAACATCCCCAAGCATTTGCTCAAAATTCAGACGCTTCGCAAGGGGTTCATATTTAGAACGGTTGCAGTGTTCCAGAGTCACGTGATCCCCTCTTGGGATCTATTGGGATCTATTGACAAGCAAAGTCAATGGGGAAGCTGGATTCATTTAATTAATGAAGCTGATTCACTTAAATGGGGTTAAATTAGGTGCAGCTCTTAAATGAGTCGCACCCAACGTGCTCTTCTGGCCCATGGTTGTTAAGAGAATCACTGCAGCTGTTAAGTGAATCACATGGTCACTAAACAAATGAATCTGAATTCTGAGTCTGATGATCAGCCATGCTGACTGGGGAATTCGGGGAGTTGAGGTCCACCCATCTTAAAGTTGGCTCAGGCTGAGAAACACTTCTCCATGATAAGACTGAGTGGCTTTGGATGCTGCCCCAGAAGGACAGCCCAGACAGTCCATCCTTAATCCTGGGGGGGTGTGGTGTGAAAATTTGCACCCCTCGGAGAGGGTCCGCAATTTGGGGGTCCTCCTGGATTCGCAGCTGACACTGGAACACCATCTGTCGGCTGTGACCAGGGGGGCCTTTGCCCAGGTTCGCCTGGTGCACCAATTGCGGCCCTATTTGGATCGGGAGGTACCTCAAATGGTTACTCACACCCTTGTCACCTCGAGGCTGGATTATTGCAACGTGCTCTACATGGGGCTACCCTTGAAAAGCGTTCGGAGACTGCAGCTAGTCCAGAATGCGGCCGTGCGAGCGATATTGGGTGTACCGAGGTACACCCACATTACACCTGTCTTCCGCGAGCTGCACTGGCTACCAATTGGTCTCTGGATGCAATTCAATGTGTTGGTTATTACCTTTAAAGCCCTACATGGCTTAGGACCAGCGTACGTGCGAGACCGTCTACTGCCGCATACCTCCCAGTGGCCGATAAGATCCCACAGATTGGGCCTCCTTCGGATGCTCTCAGCCAGACAATGTCGGCTGGCGGCTCCCCGGAAGAGAGCCTTCTCTGTGGCTGCTCCGACCCTTTGGAATGAACTACCCCCAGAGATCCGGACCTTACCCACTCTCATAGCCTTCAGGAAAGCTGTTAAAACCTGGCTATTCTGGCAGGCCTGGGGCTGTTGACCTCATTGTTGAGGTCCAGACCCAATTAGAACGAATGCATGTGTTGTGATTTTAAATCTGTCCTTTTCTTATTATTGCTTCTTTTTTGTAAGCCGCCCGGAGTTCTTCGGGATTGGGTGGCATATAAATTTTAATAAATAAATAAATAAATAAATAAATAAATAAATAAATAAATAAATAAATAAATAAATAAATAAATAAATAAATAAATAAATAAATAAATAATATGGAGGAAGATAAGCTTGTACAGGTAGTCCTTGACTTACAATAATTCATTTAATGACCGTTCAAGTTTAAAATAGCACCCAAAAGTGACTTATGACTGTTTTGCAGCATCCCCATGATCATGCGATCAAAATGTGGAAATACATTTAATAATATATAGTTAAAACTACAAGATGAAACAAATTAGGGGCACTTAATGATGTAAAAATATATAACAGCATGATGAAGATAGCAGGAAGTTTGAATCCGTCTTGCACTGCATCCAAAAAAGAGGTTGTTACCGGGGGTGGGGGGGATAGGAGAGGAAACAATTGGAATTCGTACAAAGGTATACCTTTAAAAGTAAAACTAGCAATATGGAAAACATTTTTTTTTTGCTTCTTTCGTTGGGAATATAATTATCAATTCCATTGATATTAAATGAGGTTTGCTAAAAGGTGGAAATACACCATCTAAAATAGCGAATGGAAGGGAGATAAAGAGAGGGAAAGAGGGAGAAAGGAGACAGGAGAGAGGGAAGTAGAAGGGAAGGAAAGAGCAGGAGAGAGGGAAGGTGTGGGAAGAGAGGAGAGGAGAGGGAGAAAGCAAGGGGAAGTAGAGAAGAAAGGATAGAGGGAAGAAGAAGGGAGGGAGAAGAAGAGAAGGAGAGGAGGAGGAGAGATGAAGATGAAATAGACTATAATATGGTGTATGGAAAGCAGAAGAGCAAATAAAAATTGAAGAGGCTTAATGGCAAAAAGAATTGATATACTATTGAATTCTCAAAAAATGCTTTTTCAGATGTACTGGTATGATTTGGATTATATTATATGTATGTTAAAAAAAAAAACTTTTCTCAAAAAAAATTCAGATGCTTGGCAGCTGACTCACATTTATGACGGTTGCGGTGTCATGTGATTCCCCTTTTGCGATCTTCTGACAAACAAAGTCAAAGGGGAAGCCAGATTCACTTAACAACGATGTTACTAACTTATCAACGAGTGATTCACTAAACAACGGGATTCAGGAAAGGTGGTAAGATGGGGGCAAAGCACACTTAAGAAATGTCTCACTTAACAACGGACACTCTGGGCTCCGTCGTGATAAGTTGAGGACTACCTGCACCTGAAACTAAATGCCAGGAGTTCCTGTCAGGAGGCGGTGTTTGGCACACTGTGCACAACTCAACTGCGGAATTGCGCTGGTGTGGATGGCAGCCAGTTGGATGGTCTTAAAAAGAGAAGGAAAAAGCTTCTGAATTACTAATATGTGATGCTTCTTCAACAAGACAGCAGGGCTTAAATGTCGCTTGCTGAGAAGTAGCTGCGGGAAATTGCTAAAGACAATCTGGAAATTGAGAGCTTTCCGTATGCACCACATATGTTGGTCCCTTTGGGACACAAAATGTTGAATCAGTCTAGCTTTCTCCCTTTCTTCTCCTGTCTTATGGAGAGTAGAGGACACAAAAATCTGTTTTAAGGACCCAATTTTAATTGGTCAGAGGGACTAAAAGGATTATTCTTTAAAACTTTCGGCCTCTTGCTGGAACCCATCCTCCTCATAGAATTTCTCTCTCTCCACAATATAGGATAGGATAGGATAGAATAGAATAGAATAACAGAGTTAGAGGGGACCTTGGAGGTCTTCTAGTCCAACCCCCTGCTTAGGCAGGAAACCCTAAACTACTTCAAATAAATGGTTATCCAACATCTTCTTAAAAACTTCCAGTGTTGGAGCATTTACAACTTCTGGAGGCAAGTTATTCCATTGGTTAATTGTTCTCACTGTCAGGAAAGTTCTCCTCAGTTCTAGGTTGCTTCTCTCCTTGATTAGTTTCCACCCATTGCTTCTTGTTCTACCCTCAGGTGCTTTGGAGAATAGCTTGACTCCCTCTTCTTTGGGGCAACCCCTGAGATATCAGAACACTGCTATCATGTCTCATGGGCACTAATCAAGGAAAGAGGCAATTTAGAACTAAGGAGAAAATTCTTGACAGTTAGAACAATTAATCAGTGGAACAACTTGCTTCCAGAAATTGTGAATGTTCCAACACTGGAGGTTTTTAAGAAAATATTGGAGAACCATTTGTCTGAAATTGTATAGGGCTTCCTGCCCTTGCAGTGGGTTGGACTAGAAGACCTGCAAGAAGATCCCTTCCGATTTTGTTATTCTATTAATTGTTCTCACTGTTCTCCTTAATTGCAGGTTGTTTCTGTCCTTGATTAGTTTCCACCCATTGCTTCTGGCCCTGCCTTCAGGTGCCTTGGAGAATAGCTTGACTCCCTCTTCTTTGTGGCAGCCCCTGAGATATTGGAAGACTGCTATCATGTCTCCCCTGGTCCTTCTTTCTATTAAACTAGACATACCCAGTTCCTGCAACCATTCCTCATATGTTTCAGCCTCCAGTCCCCTGATCATCTTTGTTGCTCTTCTCTGCACTCTTTCTAGAGTCTCCACATCTTTTTTACATCATGGCAACCAAAACTGGATGCAGCATTCCAAGCGTGGCCTTACCAAGGCCTTATAAAGTGGTATTAACCCTTCACGTGATCTTGATTTTATCCCTCTGTTAATGCAGCCTAGAACTGTGTTGGCCTTTTTGGCAGTTGCTGCACACGGCTAGCTTATTTTACATGGAGTACTTGCAACCATTGTATTTATATGGTGCCTGGCTGCATGTGGCTTTCAGTTGTTAATTAGGCCATTGATGACTGTCAATTAAATCATTAATTGTTGTTTCCTTGTGCTGCTGCGCCCTCAGCTCTTAAGAACCTGGTAAGCTGTAAATAAATCAGCAACCCTATTGACTGGCAAAGGGCACGTTTCTAGGCTTCAGTGATTTCTCTGGCTATTTTTGTCCCTGCTCGGCCAACAATCGTAGTAGCTGTGAAATTGCACATGTCTCCTTATTCATTGCAATGTGAAGCTATCGATGAGTTCGTGTCTCCTCATCTAACCACTCACTCGTGTGTCCCACAATCTGGTGGTTAGCTTCCTCCCCATTTGCTTACAAAGTCACAGGAGCAATCCATGCAGGAAATCCAGGAAATCACATTAGAAAAATTTGTTAGGACTAGGACGAAAACAAAATTACAAAACTATGACATCTCCAAGGCTCACCAGAAAAGGGAAAGCAGGGCATGTTTCTGATCCCATTGACTAGGAAAGTGTACCTGGTGGGACCATGAAAAGGACCTTCTTAGTGGCAGTCCCTTCTTTATAAAAACACCCTCCTCCCTGGAAGGATGGAGTAGGGGTTTTTAATGGGCTATTAATTATACAATGATTTTTTTTTAAAAAAAATGTAAGCTGCCTGGAGTCACCTTTGTGTGACTTGAGGAGCTATATAAATCTGTTTAATTAGCAATCAGAATAGAGCTGGAAGGGACCTTGGAGGTCTTCTAATCCAGCCTCCTGCTCAAGCAGGTGACCCCATAGCATCTCAGACAGATGGCTGCCCAATCTCTTCTTAAAAACCTCCAGTGATGAAGTATCCACGTCTGAATTGTTCCACTGGTAAAAAAGATGTGGAGACTCAAGAAAGAGTGCAGAGAAGAGCAACACAGAGGATTAGGGCACTGGGGGCTAAAACATATGAAGAACGGTTGCAGGAACTGGGTATGTCTAGTTTAATAGAAAGAAGGACTAGGGGAGACATGATAGCAGTCTTCCGATATCTCAGGGGTTGCCACAAAGAAGAGGGAGTCAAGCTATTCTCCAAGGCACCTCAAGGCAGGACAAGAAGCAATGGGTGGAAACTAATCAAGGAGAGAAGCAACTTAGAACTGAGGAGAAAATTCCTGACAGTTAGAACAATTAATCAGTAGAACAACTTGCTTTCAGAAATTGTGAATACTCCAACACTGGGGTTTTTAAAGAAAGGTTTGACAACCATTTGTCTGTAATTGTATAGGGCTTCCTGCCCTTGCAGGGGGTTGGACTAGAAGACCTCCAAGGTCCCTTCCAACTCTTGTTATTCTATTAATTGTTCTCACTGTTAGGAAGTTTCTCCTTAATTCTCAATTACTTCTGTCCTTTAGATTCCATCCATTGTTTCTTGTCTTTCCTTCTGGTGCTTTGCAGAAATAGTTGACTCCCCTCCCCTCTTCTTTGGGGTAGCCCCTCAAATACTGGAATGCTGCTATCATGTCTCCCCTAGTCCTTCTTTTCTCTAGAGCAGCCATTCTGAAATCCTGTAACCGTTCTTCATATGTTTTCGTCTCTAGACCTTTAATCATCCTAGTATTTCTGTGCTTTTTCCCCAAAATCTCAGCATCTTTTTTTTTTCTCTTTGTAACGTGGTGGCCAAAATAAATAAATACACAAATAAACGAAACGCGAAATTGCATGAAGCCACCCAGTTCGCTGGAAATTCCTCCGATGTACACCGAATGTGAAACCCTTGTTTTGCATGAAACTTTGCCAGTTGTGTGAAAACCTTTGGAGGTGCTTTGAGGACAGCGTCCAAGGTGCGCGGCGGGGTGTGGAGGCCATTGGAGACCTGAGCTTTTAGCCTGCGCAACTTTTCACGAAAGACAAAGCCAATTATTATTGCGGCTGACGCTTCTCTGAGTCGGTAAGACTTGCTGCTCATCAATGCAGGTTGCGTTGTTTTCTGACGCCAAGTAGCAATTTAGACCGGAGCCCTGAAAATTTCCATCAAATGCCTGAATAATTTCTCCTGCGCACTGGTTCTCTCTCTCTCTCTCTCTCTCTCTCTCTCTCTCTCTCTCTCTCTCTCTCTCTCTCTCTCTCCCTCTCTCTCTCTCCCTCCCTCCCTCCCTCTCCCTCTCCCTCTCTCTCTCTCTCTCTCTTTCTCTCTCTCTCTTTATTTTTTTTTCCGGCTCAAGCCACCTGGCAGTGGCTGCATCCATTTTCTAATTCACTGGTTTAGTGAGTGTTTATTTGGCAAAGGTCTTATGCACACTGAACATGGACCTATTTCCCCACCTTTGCAGGAATAGTTCTTTGCAAAGCAAACCCACAAGGTGCAGGCTGCAGCGCCATATTTATTGAAGCGATGAGGAGGAGGAGGAGGAGGAGGAGGAGGAAGAGGAGGAGGAGGAGGAGGAAGATGGTGATGGTGATATCCATTCAATCATGTCCTAATCTATGGGACAGGTCTCCCTTCCGATCTTGCTTTTTTGAGTTGCTCTGTGCTCTGGGTGGGTGTCAGCTTTGAGGGTGTCCAGCCACCGTGTTCTTGGGGAGGCCTGGTTTCCTTTTACCACTAACTTTTCCCGACATAATTTCTTTCTCCAGTGAATTCCCCTGCATGACGTGGCCAAAGCAAGTGAGACACAGCTTTGTGATTTTTGCCTTCCAGTGAACACGTCTGCTGTTATATGTTCCAATAGTTGCTTGTTAGTCACCTAACAAGGTGAGCTTGTTAGTCACTGTTCAAGGAATACGCAGGAGCCTTCTCCAGCACCACAACTCAAAACGAGTCGATTTTCTTCCTGTCCTTGCCTTTCTAAATTCCAACTTACACAACCACAACAGAGTGGACCAACCGCCAAGTGGAGTGTATCCCACCACCAGACTAAACTCTTTCCAGTCTGTTCTTGAGTCAGCAGAAAACAAAATTGCGTAAATAGAGTGGCACTCACTTAAGAGCCGAGGTGGCGCAGTGGTTAGGGTGCAGTACTGCAGGCCACTTCAGCTGACTGTTATCTGCAGTTCAGCGGTTCTAATCTCACCGGCTCAAGGTTGACTCAGCCTTCCATCCTTCCGAGGTGAGTAAAATGAGGACCCAGATTGTTGGGGGCAATATGCTGACTCTGTAAACCGCTTAGAGAGGGCTGAAAGCCCTATGAAGCAGTATATAAGTCTAACTGCTATTGCTAGTTCCCTCCCAGGCCTTGATTACCCCTGTTTCTAGTTCTTGCCAATCCACTGGCTTCTTTCCAAGATAAAGGAAGTGCCACAAAGAAGAGGGTGTCAACCTATTTTCCAAAGCACCAGATGGCAGGGCAAAATAAACAATGGATGGAAACTAATCAAGGAGGGAAGCAACCTGGAATTAAGGAGAAACTCCCTAACAGTGAGGACAATTAGCCAGTGGAACAGAAGCTGCCTCCAGAAATTGTGGGCGCTCCTCCATCACTGGAGGTTTTTAAGGGGAGACTGGACAGAAATGATATAGGTTCTCCTGGTTGAGCAGGGGGTTGGACTAGAAGACCTTCAAGGTCCCTTCCAGCTCTATTCTGATTATTATTGATTATTATTATTATCACCTAATGACTCCACTTGGATGCTAGAATAAGAAGAAAAACACACTTTTAACAACAGGACAACTAGGGATGACTTACTCCGATCTTGCTCAGGGGCTGGGAATGAGATCAAGGCCACGCCATGAAAATGTGGCATTGAAGAAGACGTTGTCGCTGCATGTGTGGATTGTCGATATGTGCAGTGATGTCACGGCTTGTGAGAAGGACTTTGTGAGACAGGAGGCAAAACTCAAAAAAAGGCAACGGTCATATAAAAGACATCCCAGAAGGATGAAAGAAAGAAAGGAGGAAGGGAAGGGGAGAGAAAGAAAGGAGAGGAAAGGAAAGGAGAAAGGAAGGGGGGAGAGAAAGGAAAGGAAAGGAGAAAGGGAAGGGAAAGGGAGGAAGGAAGGAAGGAAGACTAACTTATCCACTGTAGTTATTCACTTACTAACAAAGCTCATTTAACAACTGTCTCACTTAACAACAAATTTTGAATTCAATTGCAGTTGTAAGTTAAGGACTACCTATATTTGTATCTTTGTATTGTATATATGTGTGAAAGCTGGACCATAAGAAAGGCTGAGCGCCAAAGAATGGAGGCCTTTGAACTCTGGTGCTGGAGAAGAAGACTCCTGCATTGAGTCCCTTGGACTGCAAGGCCATCCAACTGGTCAGTCCTAGAGGAGATGAACCCTGGCTGCTCTTGAGAAGGCCAGACCCTGAAGAGGAAACTCAAAGACTTTGGCCACCTGATGAGAAGGAAGAAGGACTCCCTGGAGAAGAGCCTCATGCTGGGAAAGACGGAGGGCAAAAGAAGAAGGGGACGGCAGAGAAGGAGGTGGCTGGATGGAGTCACCAAAGCAGTCGGCGTGAGCTTCAATGGATTCCAGAGGATGGTAGAGGACAGGAAGGCCTGGAGGAATGTTGTCCATGGGGTCGTGATGGGTCGGAGACGACTTCGCAACTACTAACAACAATATTTACTGTATATCATGAGATCACAACCCAAATTTTCATTCTTGTGTCCAATGTCAGAACGCAATCACAGAGGAGCAGGATTTGCCTTATTTATTTTATTGATTAGATTTTTATCCTGCCTGTTAAGTCTAAAATCAGCACTTTATACTCGTAATAAGTGTAAAAGAATAATATTTGTTATTTTTATAGGTAGCTGTCGCCTTAGGCACAATCCTATGACAAAGCCAACGCTGAGAGAATTATAATCTGTTAACATCTGAAGGACTGTCACATCCTTCTGCATTCCCAGCTGAGAAGGTGACTCATTCCCATTGTTGCTCTGGGTTTCATTTCCCCGTCATTGTTTACGAAATGCAAATTTCTAGCCCCACGTTCAGATTCAGATTCTGGAGACTTTTAATCACATATAACAGGAGAACAGAGTTGGAAGGGATCTTGGAGATCATCTAGTCCAATCCTCTGCATGAAGAGGAGATAGGGGTTCGTCCAGGTTCGGGAGAACCCGTAGCTAACGTTATGGCCGGTTCAGAGAATTTATGAGAAATGTTATGGCCAGTTCATCCGGTTCCAGATCCCACCCCTGGCTTGCCCCGCCCACCTCATTATGCCCCTCCCAGGAGTCTCCACGCAGCCCATTTTGGATGCGAGGTAAGAGCAGGGCCTACGCGGAGTCTCAAGGATGTGGTGGTGGGGAAATGGGCCTCCTGGAAGTTCTGGAAGGTGGGGAATGGGCCTGTTTCCAGCCTCCGGAGGATGTCCAGAGCCTGGGAGAGGAAGTTTTCACCCTCCAAAAGGCTTTAAGGAAAGCCTTTGAAGCCTGGGGAAGGTGAAAACGCACATCCCCCCCCCATTATGCAGGAGGCGTGGTGGGTTCCTATTGGTTCAAACCAGGTAGTAGTTTGGCGGCCAAGGTTGCTACATCCGGCAGCGACCCAGGCCTGCCACACGTCCGAACCGATTCTGCGGGCGGCGCCATAATTGCCGCCATCTTGTGTTTTGAACCCACCCCTGCAACTAAGCCACACCCACCATGGCCACGCCCACCCAGCAACTAGGCAGAGAACCCGTTGCTGAAATTTTTGAAGCCTACCCCTGAGTAGGGACCCTATATTTTATCTGAATGGTGTACGCCCCCCCCCAGAGTCATTTCTCGTGAGGTGGGTGGCCATATGCATTTAATAAAGAGATAAAGGAATAAAATTAGAATTCAACAAGGCCTCCCTTCCTTTACATTCCCTGCTATATAATCTAAATTTTTATCTTGTAAAGCTGGAGTAACTGCGAATGACTTGGGCACTCCATATAAATCTTCTTAAATAGATAAAATTTAAATTTGCCTTGGAGAGATTTCTAGCAAATGACTTAGGCTCCTGCTTGGGCTTCCAGAACTGTTAAAAATTATAACCATCTGGATTTCCCTCTTCCCTGAGGGAAAGGTGTGAACGAAGGAATGTATTTATTTATGTTTTTTATACTATGCCACGTTTGTATTGTAAACTGCCCAGAGTCACTTAGGTAAGTTTGGGGGTGTGGTGTAGAAGTTGGATAGGTTACCTTGAGTCTCCAGGAGGGCAAAAATGGCTTTCCCCGGATTCTGGAGACCCTCTGGAGATCAGAAACGGGCCCATTTCCATACTTCCAGTAGGCCCATTTTTCGCTCTCCAAGAGCATCCACGCGGGCCCCTCACTTACTTCGTATCCAAAATGGGTAAGGTGACCAGACGTCCTGCATCTGGCGGGACAGGCACGCCTTTTCATAATTTTTCCCGCGTCCCGGGCCATTCTCAAAAAACCCCGCTTTATTTTGGCGTTCGCTGGCTCCCCCGCCCACCAGCTGCCGCTAGCTTGCTCGTTCCGTTCCCCCATCTATTCTATTCTACACTAAAAATCTAAGCCAGCCCAGCCTGCCGCTCACTGATTGTCCTGGACTCCAGCCAATCAGTGAGCTGGCTGGGATGGAAAACTTTAAGCACGCGGCATCCCAGCCAGCTCACTGATTGGCTGGAGTCCGCTTGAGCACGCCGCATGAGTCTCCATTTCATTTCGCCTTCGCCGTTTGCTTTTGCTGCTTCACTGGTGAGTAACTGGTGGGAATCGGGAGGCTTCGCCGCTTCAGATGGGCGGCGGCGGCCTTTAGCAAGGGAAGGCCTTCCCTTGCAAAGGCCTTCCCTAGGAAGGCCGCGGCTGGCAGTAGCCACCGCAGTCTGGCTTTCCCCCCTGCCCCGCCTCCCTCCTTTTGGGGGTTTATTTCAGCCGCAGCGCTGGGCGCAAGCGGCTAGAACTGGCCGCCCGCAAAGGACCTCCCCAGACTTGTTTTAATGAGCACGGAGCGACTGACGGTAGTTTGTTCCGGCCACAGCCGCTCAAACTAGTGTCAGTCACCTCCATGTTCAGCAAAGCAAGCCCGGGGAGGTCCTTTGTGGGCGGCCAATCCTAGCCCCTTGCGCCCGGTGCTGAGCCTGAAATAAACCCCCAAAGCCCCTGCCGCCACCGGAAATCTGCTGCCGCCTCCTCCAACAGCAGTGCTTTTGAAGAGCAATGAAGCCGCGGGAGCCAATAGGAAGGCAGCGGAGGGGGCGGGAGCAGGAAGAAAAGCCCTCATGTCTTCTCAAAAGCACGGCAGAGGATGAGGCCGCGGCAGGGGTAAATGCGGTGCCCTTGCGGCGGCTCCTCCACCCCCCGCCCTTCCCCCACCTGCAGCCCCCCAGCCTGGGGGTGGGTGGGTGGGGGTCTCCCGGGGGAGCTCAGTTCATTTCTTGCATGCAGGAATTGTCGGCGGGCACGGATGTGCTTTGTTTGCGGGCAAAGGTACATGGCGGGCATGCGGCGCTCTTGCTCCGCTGGGCTCCTGGTTCCCTCCCTTCAGCCCCGTTCAGACAAGCTCTTTCGCTGTGCCCGAAGATCCGCGCTTGGAGAAGGACGACGGTGCTGGGCGGCGGAGGGGCCGCGCTTAGGCGTATCTGGGTGGATGGGTGGGTGGGTGGTGATCCCCCTCCCCGTCTCCGTGACCCGTCAAAACTGCGCTCGACTAAGCCGCGCCTGATTAAACCGCGTCACTGACGTCATCAACAGGGCGACAACAGCCAGCGCGGAGAAAGAAGGGCGCTTTAAATAGCGCTTTGAAAGCAAGCCGATTCAACTTAAGGTAAGGGTTAGGTTTAGGGCAGTGATGGCGAACCTATGACACGCGTGTCAGTGCTGACACGCGTAGCCATTTCGGGTGACACGCACATGCTCCCCAAACTTGTTTCAGCGGCAGCTCTCAGCCTGGGCGGCAGCGTCACACAGGCTGTGGAAGGAGGAGGAGGAGGAGGAGGAGGAGGAGGGAACCAACCAAAGAGAGGCTTTTACTGGGTCTGCGCCCCACAGCCAGGATCGTCCTTGCGCCTCAAGCCGCGTTTCTTCCTGCAAAGCCCTTCGGGCATCCCGAGAGTTCCGCTTGACGCCAGAAGGGCTTTGCAGGAAGAAACGCGGCTTGAGGCGCCAGGACGGTCCTGGCTGTGGGGCGCAGACTCGGTAAAAGCCTCTCTTTGGTTGGTTCCCTCCTCCTCCTCCTCCTCCTCCTCCTTCCACAGCCTGTGTGACGCTGCCGCCCAGGCTGAGAGCTGCCGCTGCCGCTGCTGCACAACTGAGGGAGGGAGAGGGAAAGCAGAGGTAGCCTCAAATTCCACCGTTGGGACAGGGGAAAGGGCTTGTCCCTCAAGAGTGGGGGGGGATAGAGGTGGGAAGAAGGGGCCCGGCCTGTCCCCAGCGCCCCCCACAGACGGATTACGGATCGAACGCTTCTCTCTCTGCAGCCTTTTTCTGCAAGTCCCAGCTACTCAGCGGGGCGTAATCATTTCCGGGGGGTTGCAGTTTTCCAGCTCAGATATCAGGATCCGCCGGGATTAAGTGGGAGAAAACGCCGCTGGCCGAGCGGAACAAACACATCCAAAGGTTAATCTTATTTTACGAAAACACAACTTCCAAAAGTCGATCGTGGCCTCCGTCAAGAAGCTCTTCCCCCACCCCCCACCCATTCTGGGGTCTTGGTGTCCCTCGGCTAAGATCCACCCCGGAAAGCAGAACGGGGGCAGCCCTCCTGTAATTCTGGCTGGGTTAAAGAGCAGGGATGGAGGAGCCCTATCACACCTTCATTCAAAGGGTGGGGAGGGGGAGGCCCGATAAAGTCCCTCCCTTGGGGTGTCTGAAGTCCCAGCTGAAGCAGCCGAAGGAAAAAGGATAAGCATCCGTCGCTGCCCAATGGCGCTTGGGGTAACCCCACTGGGCAGAGCCAGTCAAGGCTCATCCTGCAAATGAGGGTTTCCTTTGGGGAGGGCCAGGTGGTTTCAAGCACCCCAAACAGCCAATCTCTCTCTCTCCATCCCCCTTCCTTTGCTCCTGGGGCTGCAGAACTTTCCATGGGCTCAACAGTAATTGAGTAAAATTCTAAGCCACTGCAGTAGCTGCTTTTTGGTTTTATTTTTTTAATATTTATCAGTCTCTCTTTTAGTTGAAGAGTTGAAGTCCACAAGGCTTAAAGCTGTCAGGTTTGAAGACCCCTGGGGTTTTTTTCCTAAAGGGTTAGGGGTGCAAGGTTCTTGTAACTTGACAGCTTTAAGACTTGCACGCTTCAATGCCAGAGTTTCTGAGCCAACATTTTGGTTGCTAAGCAGGACCGTTGGTAAGTGATACTGATAATAATATCAAGGGCAACATACGAAATCGACTGATGAACAAAGAAGTTACTAAGCAGCTATGTTAATTTGTTTTTGGTTTATTAAATACAATTATATTGCAATTATATATTTTTGTAGTTTAAACTATAAATTGCGCAAAATTATGTTTTTGTCGAAGTGACACACAACGCGAGTTATGCTCGATTTTTTGCCGATTTTTGACACACCACGCCAAAAAGGTTGCCCATCACTGGTTTAGGGTTAGCTTTAGGGTTAGGTTAAGGGTTAGGGTTAGGTTTAGGGTTAGGTTAAGGGTTAGGGTTAGGTTTAGGGTTAGGTTAAGGGTTAGGATTAGTGTTAGGTTTAGGATTAGGTTTAGGGGGGTTAGGTTTAGGTTTGGGGTTAATTTTAGGTTTAGGGTTTACAGCGTGCTTCTGTCTCCACGCTGTTGTCACCCTGTTGATGACGTCAGTGACGCAGTGTAGTCGGGCGCGGTTTAGTCGAGCGTGGTTTTGTGGTGGAACCCTTGTCTCTTGTTGCAACATAAACACTCCGGCTCTTCTCTTCCCTTCCCTTCCCGACTGACCTACATTTGTGAGTATGGAGGAGGAATTCTGGGAGTTGAAGTCCACAAGTTTTAAAGCTGTCAGGTTTGAAGACCCCTGGGAGTTTTAATGCTTTAATGCCAGAGTTTCTGAGTCAACATGACTGGAGGAGGAATTCTAGGAGTTGAAGTCCATAAATCTTAAAGCTGTCAGGTTTGAAGACCCCTGGGAGTTTTTTTTCTAAAGGGTTAGGGGTGCGAGGGTCTTGTAACTTGACAGCAAACAAAAAACAAAGGGGTTTTTTAGGGTATTTTCCTGATCAAAACTATAATTGTTTCTGCATGACACCCATAATCACAAATAGCCAACTAAATAGTTTTATTTCCTTTATTGTATGTGATTACTCAAGTCCAAAAACTGAGTTAATTGGATAAACTCAGGTCCACAATTTACTAAATATACAGTTACAGGAATTCCATGTATATAGTATGCTGTCTCTTAGGGTTTATTGAACATAGGAGAATAATATGAGAGGGATTTGATGTAAAATAAGCTCTTTTAATGAATTCAAAATCAACGCAGCAGACAAGACATGGGAGTGAACATAATACACACTTTAACAATATTTTTTTTCTTTTAGCCATCAAATACTGCAGCAAGCGTGTTAGTAATAATAGCAAGACAGGCATAGGATTTTCCAGCCAGGTTAATTTTACTTTTTTATGGTTTTGATGTTGTATTTAATTTTATCTGTATTAGAACCTTATGAAGGCTGTGCAACGTTTTGAGGTGATATAGAGTATGTAAAGGCATGAATACAGTAGAACCTCTGGTCACAACCATAATTCGTTCCATAACTTTGGTCGCAAACTGATTTGGTCATGAATCAAACCTAATTTTGGAAATTTGGCGCTTAAAAAAAAAATGGTGCAGAAGGGGAAATCAGCAGCGGGGGGTGGGGAATGTGAATATTTTGTTCAGAAGCGTTCGTGACCAGAGGTTCTACTGTATAACATCTTCACTTAAGACTTAAGATTCACTTAAGATATAACATCTTCACTTAAGATTCACTTAAGAACTGTGGCAAGAAAGGTGGTATAGTGACCAAAGTTACAATGGCATTGAAAAAAGTGACTGATGACCATTTTTCACACTTAGCGACCATTTTCACACTTAGCGACCGTTGCAGCATCCTCATGGTCACGTGATCAAAAATTTGATGTTTGGCAACAGTTACAATTTATATTTGTAAATTGTGCTTATGTTGAAATAAAAAAAAATTACAATACTATTTTTGCGTTGTATGAAAATTTTTGTTGCTCCGTATAAATTTTTTAATCAAGCCCCCCCCCCCCCCCCCGGTCAAAGGTGTCCCTCTTTACCAATCTGAAAATCTGGTCACCTTAAAAATGGGTCACGTGGAGACGTGGTTTTATGCCCTCTCTGACCTTTGATCTTGATCTTGTATTCTGATTGGTTGTCAGACTCCCATGGGGCCATGCAGGGGCAACTCTCTAGGCTGTGTTTTGAGTCCACGTTTGGGTGAGCCTTGCTTCTTCCCAGGTGCCCTGTGGTTGAGATGGGCAAAGAGCTAATACTATCATGCCTTAATCCCATCACCCTGGAGCTGAAGGGGGAGATCTTTGTTATGTAGAATAGACTGTCTCCCGTATTTTAATGGCCCAATGACAAAGGTGGGGGCTATTAAGAGTGAGTCTGTTTCCTGCCTAAAAACATGTTTCTCCATTTCTGATCCAGGGAAATATAATATTCTGCCTTTTCAATATTTCCCAGGATATTTCGTTTTTCTAAGAGTGGGTTTTTTTAAAAAAAAAAAACTTCCTACAGGAGAAAGGCACTGGAAACATGGAAGCTGCTTGGAAAGAAGGTTTTAATGGTGGACAGGATCACATGCCTTGAAGATGTTGGGTGAAGGAGGGGAAAAGATGGCTGAGAGTGCCTGGGTTTTATACCCTCTCTGGGCTTTTGAATTTGAGCTTGTATTCTGATTGGTTGTCAGACTCCCCTGGGGCCATGCAGGGGCAACTCTGTAAATTGTCCTGAATCCCAGGCTTGGTTGAGCCTTGCTGGGTGATGTAATCTTCCCAGGTGCCATGTAGTGAGATTGGGTAGAGGGCTAATCCTACCTTTGTTGTATCTTGGGTGAGGGCATTTGCCTATGAATAGACCTAGCTATCTCTTTACCTCTTAAGTGGGCTATTGAGGAGAGTGGGGGCTATTAAGAGTGAATCTGCCTCCTGCCTTAAAAAAAAAAACCATGTTTCTCCATTTCTCATCCAGGGAAATATAAAATTCCGCCTTTTTAATATTTCCTAGAATATTTTATTTTTCCAGGAGAGAGGAGGGTGCTGACTTCCTACACCCCGATGCCAGAAGCAGGTAATTTGCAGACCAGTTTTGGCCCTATCATCCAAAGGCTGTTAAACGGGGAGTTTGCTAAATTGATAAATAAATAAATAAATAAATATAGATTTACTGTATTTACGTTTTTAAAAAGAGCTTCCTTTTCTGAGGATGCGTATTTCAAATATCATGGGAAATTTATAATCTTCAAAATGAAACCATGATTCGCAATATTAGTGCAAAGATCTCATGACCTGTGAGGAGGTGAAGATGTCTTTTGTTAGATGTGTGACACATAGGTTCAGATTTTGAAATGGTGACCTTTGCATTGGATGTTATTTCTGTTCCTGCTTGCCTGCCTCTTTCTTTCTTTCTTTCTTTCTTTCTTTCTTTCTTTCTTTCTTTCTTTCTTTCTTTCTCTTTTCTTTCTTCTTTCCTTTCTTCTTTCTTTCCCTCTTTCTTTCCTCCCTCCCCCCTCCTTCCTTTCTTTTTTCTTTCCTTCCTTCTTTCCTCCCTTCCTCCTTTCTTTCCTTTTTCTCCTTCCTTTTTTCTTTTTCTTTCCTTCTTTCTTCCCTCCCTTTCTTCTTTTCTTTCTTATTTCTTTCCTTCCTCTTTCTTTCTTTCCTCCCCCCCTGCCCCC
>NC_045558.1:6381242-6423742 GCF_009769535.1 Thamnophis elegans
TCCACCCACCCATCCATCCACCCACCACCCACCCCCACCCACCCATCCATCCATCATCCATCCATCCATCTATCTCTATCTCTATCAGTCTCTATCTCTAAATCATCCATCATCCATCCACACCCCCCATCCATCCATCCATCCATCCATCCATCCATCCATCCATCCATCCATCCATCTCTATCTCTATCTCTCTCTATCCATCCATCATCCATCCATCCATCCATCCATCCATCCATCCATCCATCTCTATCTCTATCTCTATCTCTATCTCTATCTCTATCTCTATCTCTATCTCTATCTCTATCTCTATCTCTATCTCTATCTCTATCTCTATCTCTATCTCTATCTCTATCAGTATCTCTATCTCTAAATCCATCCATCCATCCATCCATCCATCCATCTATCTCTATCTCTAAATCCATCCATCCATCCATCCATCCATCTATCTATGAGTTGCCAAAGGCTGGGGCACCATGGGCTAATCTAACAGAAGGCAAACAGAAAATTATTCTGAGAAACCAAGACTTGCTCAGTGATTCATTACCATCATCAGTGACTAAAAAGCAGTTAGTAATTTAGCAGGCTGGAATTTCTCCAATCAGTGGGGAGATTGTGAGTTTGAGCATGGGATTTTTCAGCATGCAGAATTAATTCTGCCACTCTGCTATGCCGGGCTGGAGTAGTTCCTTGACTTACAACAGTTCATTTATTGACTGTTTGAAGTTTACAACGCTGAAAAAGTGATGTGAACTCTTTTTCACACTTAAAACCATTGCAGCATCCCCCATGGTCACATGATCAAAATTCTGAGGGTTTGCAGTGTCCTGGTGTGTGTGTGTGTGTGTGTGTGTGTGTGTGTGTGTGTGAGAGAGAGAGAGAGAGAGAGAGAGAGGGAGGGAGGGAGGGAGGGAGGGAGGGAGGGAGGGAGGGACGTGATCCCCTTTGCAACCTTTGGGAAGCCAAATTTACTTAACAGCCGCTTTGCTAACTTAACCACAGTGATTCACTTAACAACCAGGGCAAAAATGGTCACAATATTTGGCAAAACTCACCTAACGAATGTCTCACTTAGCAGCAGAAATGTTGGGACTCGATTGTGGCCATAAGTCGAGTGCTATCTGTTTTCTGGAGGCTGAAGTCCACAACTCTTTAAAGTTGCCAGGCTGGGAAACATTGCTAAAACATTTGTCTCCAAACTAATTTAATTTCACACCTTTGCCTGTAGAAAAATGTTTCAGCTCGCATACCAACACATAAATGCTTATTTCTGTATAAATTATATATGTATGCTTCAAAGCAGGGGGCTTCAGATCAGTCTTAATGCATACCAATTTCCTGGTAATATTTTTGAGTGGTTTTAATTTCAGAGTTTTGTAAATGTATCTGGGGTTATTAACAGGCATGGGCTATTCCTACTTGGCTATATCTCTTAATGAAAAGGGCAGTTTTTCATTCCAACAACATACAACTTTAAAACTTCCTATTCTTGGCAGCTTGCAGAAAAACCTCACTCTTCTGTAGGTGCCAGAAGCCATCTTCTGAAATGTCAGAAGGACATGTGCAAAGATGTTGGCTTAAATCAGAACTCAAGACATAAACTCTGATCATTTCAAGTCCTTCAATACAAGTGTTCCTCAAACTTTTGACGACAAACTTCAAATTTCTGTTGCTTCGTGAGTTCAGTGTTCAGTGAGTTCGGCAACATCTTATTGCCTTTCTTTAAGGAGAGCCTATAAGTTTTATTTGTTATTTGTTTTATTTTATTTTTAATAGATGAGAAGATGGCAGCACTTCTTCGTCCCCAAATTACGGAGCCTGAAATTGAATTTGCAACTACCAATCTTTCCCAGCTCCTAGTGCGAATTCTTCCCCCAGATTTTTAGACCTTTTCACAGTTTTCTATCCCTCCTCCATCATTTATAGTAGCCCTGATAATGTGCAGCACTGGCACAATGAATTATGCCAGGTGGAATTAATGTGCCAAAGTGCTCATTCATTACCGCAGCCCATTCTGTCCTTCCAAAGAAACTAGTGGCTGCTATTCAAAAAGAGTCACAATCTTATTTTTAGAAGTTGACTCAAGTGTGATACACACACACACACACACACACACACACAATCAAATATTGTATCCAATGTGTGTGTGTGTGTGTTAGAAGACAGAGCGAGGAGGAGCGAGGAAGGGAAGAGTGGGAGGGAAAGAGGAAGAGGGGGACAGGGAGAGGAAGAGGGGAGGGTGAAAAGGAGAGGGAGAGACAAACGGATGAGGGAGGGAGGGACGGGGAGGGAGGGAGGAGAAAAGGACAGGGAGAGAGGGAAGGTGAGTGGGAGGGCAAGGAGAGGGAGGGAGGAGGAGAGGAGAGAGAAAGGGGAGGGAGAGAGGGACAGGGAGTGGGAGAAGGAGAGGTAGAGAGAAAGGGAGAAGGAGTGGGAGAAGGAGGAGAAGAGAAAAGGACAGGGAGAGGGAGGGGAGAGGCACCATAGAAAGTTCGTAAAAATGGGACAAATCTCACTATTGCTTAGCAACAGAATTTTGAGCTCAGTTGTGGTCAATTTGAGGACTACCTGTACTTGGGGCCGGGATAGAAAAGGTTTATTTTTAAAGATATTTAAAAATAAAAAATATGGGAAAGTATGTATACATATAACTATAATCCTGTTTACTGAAAAAAAATGTGAATTCCCATCCTCTTAAAGGAAATAGTAGCAAGGTTGGTCCTTCATTTTTGCATTATTTATTAGTGGTCCAGGATTATGAGCTTGAAAAACACTGATCAGCAGTTTTAAACTGAAATTTCTGTATTCTCTGCCTTGAAACAATAGGAAACACCATAGCTAAACATTCGTCAATTGCACTCGCTGGAATTCAATTGCATAATTAATTGCTAGCAGGCATTGACATCTCCTTACCTTCACTACCGTTTGGAGCAGAGGAGGAGCGCACGTGCACGAGAAGAGAGAATAGAATAGAATAGAATAGAATAGAATAGAATAGAGAATAGAGAATAGAGAATAGAGAATAGAGAATAGAGAATAGAGAATAGAGAATAGAGAATAGAATAGAGAATAGAATAAAGAATAGAATAGAGAAGAGAAGAGAGAATAGAATAAAGAAGAGAATAGAGAAGAGAATAGAGAATAGAAGAGAGAATAGAGAATAGAATAGAATAGGAGAATAGAATAGACTAGAATAGAATAGGAGAAGAGAATAAATAGAGAGAATAGAATAGAGAAGAAAAGAAAAGAGAAAAGAGAATAGAGAAGAGAAAATAGAATAGAATAGAGAAGAGAAGAGAGAATAGAATAGAGAATAGAATTAGGAGAATAGAGAATAGAATAGAGAATAGAGAAGAGAAAAGATGAGAATAGAATAACAGGATAGGATAGAATAAATTCTGAATAGAATAGAAAATAGAAAGGAATAGAAACTTTATTGTCTCTCTAGATGTACACTAATCATTACGTTGCATTAAAATGAAATCTATTGCATTCAGATGTTAAAAGATAACCATTATGCATGTACATATATAACCACATATATATATGACACCAAGAAACAACAGTCTATTTTGGATGTGTACATGTACATGGCGAGAGAAATGAATCTTGCGAGTTTTCCAGACTGATGGAGGGAACAAAGCTGTTACAGATCTGTATGCCCTTCTAGAAATATTTTGAAACCCCCTCACAGAGGGGAGCACAGAAACAAAGAGCGTGAAGTGGGTGTTTGGGCTCTCTCACAATGCTTGGAGCTCTGAGTACATAGCGCTTAGAAGCAGAATCCTGAGTGACAGGAAGAGAGCTTCCAAGAATCTTCTCGGCTGTCCTCACCACTCTCTGTATGGACTTTCTATCTGAGGCTCTGCTGCCCCCAAACCAAACAGGGAGGAAGTTTATTAAAGAACACCACATCCAAGAAGCACAATCAAAAAATATAACACCCAGGCACTCCAAGCTTAGCAACGTTGTCAGCTTTTGGCAACTGTGAGGGTAGATTTAAAACAGTACTTCCCAACCTTAGCAATATTAAACTGTGCGAACTGCAACTCCCAGAATTCCGAGCCGGCTATGCTGGCTAGGAAACTCTGGGAGTTGAATTCCACACAGCTTAAAATTGCTGAAGTTGAGAAAAACCGGATCAACAGAACAGGGCTAGAGCAGGACGGAGGGTAGGACTCTACATTTGGCGCAAACAGAAAGAGAAACATTGAATAGAGAGTACAGGTGTCCTCGACCCTACGACGACAATTGGCCCCCCCAAAAAAATCTGTGCTAAATGAGGCATTTGTTAAGTGAGTTTGCCCCATTTTGCAAAATTTCGTGCCGCAGTTGTTAAGTGAATCACTGCAGTTGTTACGTTAGTAACACTGTTGTTAAATGAACCTGGCTTCCCCGTTGACTTTGCTTGCCAAAAAGTCGCAAAAGGGGATCACGCATCTGAATTTTGATCCTGTGACACGGGGATACTGCAATAGTAGTCATAAGTGTGAAAAATGGTCATAGGTCTCTTTTTTCAGTGCCGTTGTAACTTTGAATGGTCACTAAATGAACTGTGGTAAGTCAAGGGTGGTTACCTATAGTACTTGTAACTCCATAGATTCCTAACCAGATTAGGTGTTGATCTGTAGGCTCTTAATTTCTGTCTAGATTCTAGAATATAGGTAGGCTTAATTCCTCCCGCAGTGTTACTATTTGTTTAATCCATTCAAATGTGCATTCAAATGAAAGCATTGAGGTGAACTTGGTTAATCTGAGAAAGCGAGTCAGATCAGCTGATTTAAACCCTGGGATGGGGGACCACCAGGAGATCCTGGCGCGTAGTCACAGTCTCGAAGGAAGCTCGGAGTTGTTCTTTCCCAACATATTTGCATTCAGAAGGAACAGTGGTTTGTAGAAGCAATCCTACAAATGATTTTCTCTGCTTTCTTGCCAGTTGTGATTAGAATAGAATAGAATAACAGAGCTAGAAGGGCCCTTGGAGGTCTTCTAGTCCAACCCCTGCTCAAGCAGGAGACCCAACACCACTTCAGACAAATGGCTATCCAACATCTTCTTAAAGACTTCCAGTGTTGGAGCATTCACAACTTCTGGAGCCAAATTCTGTTCCACTGACTAATTTTTCTAACTGTCGGGAAATTTCCTCCTTAGTTCTAAGTTGCTTCTCTCCTTGATTAGTTTCCACCCATTGCTTCTTGTTCTTACCCTCAGGTGCCTTGGAGAATAGTTTGACTTCCTCTTCTTTGTGGCAACCCCCTGAGATATTGGAAGAATGCTATCATCTCTCCCCTAGTCCTTATTTCCATTAAACTAGACATTCCCAGTTCCTGCAACCGTTCTTCATATGTTTTAGCCTCCAGTGTCCCCTAATCCTCTTTGTGGCTCTTCTCTGCCCTCTTTCTAGAGTCTCCACATCTTTTTTACATCGTGGCGACCCAAAACGGGATGCCGTATTCCAAGTGTGGCCTTACCAAGGCCTTATAACGTGGTATTAACACTTCATCTGATCTTGATTAATGGGGCCACACCATAGTCTTTGGTCTCTTAGAGGTTTCAGGAAAGTTGGGGAACAGAATCACAGCTGGGCAGGAGGTGTGTGTGTGTGGGGGGAGGAGAAAATGCTAAGAAACTGTCAACTGAACGCTTTGCTAACGGTGAAGAAGAGAAGGCAACGAAAGAGGCCCGGTGCCATCTTCTGGCCACACAACACCTGCTTCACATCTGCGGTTGCATAATCAACCCTGGGAAAGAGTTGTTTTCCAAAGGGGCAAAAACATGGAAAAGCAAAAAAAAGAGGGATATAAAATATATTATGTAGGACGCGGTGGCTCAGTGGCTGAGATGCTGAGCTTGTGGATCAGAAAGTTCAGCGGTTCGAATCCCTAGCGCCGCGTAACGGAGTGAGCTCCTGTTACTTGTCCCAGCTTCTGCCAACCCAGCAGTTCGAAAGCAGGTAAAAATGCAAGTAGGAAAATAGGAACCACCTTTGGTGGGAAGATAACAGTGTTCCGTGTTCCTTCGGCGTTGAGTCATGCCGGCCACATGACCACGGAGACGTCTTCGGACAGCGCTGGCTCTTTGGCTTTGAAACGGAGATGAGCACCACCCCCTAGAGTCGGGAACGACTAGCAAACATGTGTGGGGGAACCTTTAGCTTTACCTAAAATGTGGAAGCTGCTTTTTTCCTAGAAAGAAGGGCTCCCAAAAGAAGGGAACTATAATTCCTTCCTTCCTCCCTTCCTCTCTCCCTCCGTTTGTGTGCTTACTTTTGCTTAGAAAATAATAGGAAATATGCAAAACACTCTTTCTCATCTCTGACTCCACTTCCCCTCCTTCGCCTTCCTTCCTTCCTTCCCTCCTCTTCTTTCTTTCTTTCTTTCTTTCTCTTTCTTTCTTTCTTTTTTTCTTTTTGCTTGTAAGTGTGCACGTTTTGTTTTTCTTAGAAAAAATAAGAAGCATAAAACCTCTCCTTCCCATCTTCAACTCCCTTTTCTTTCTTCCTTTGTCTCCTCCCTCCCTCCTCCTCCTTCCCACCCATTCTTTTGTTGGAAGAAATGTCTGGGTTCTGGGTTCGGCTCCAAGTGGGGAAAAAGACACTGGAGACATGGAGGCTTCTTGGAAGATGGTTTATTGTTGGACAGGACCACATGGCTTGAGCCCTGAACAGAAAAGGTGATCACAGGCTTCAATGTTGGTGGAGAAGAAGAGAAGAAAGGACTGAGATGCTGAATCCCTGGTTTTATGCCCTCTCTGGCCTTTGATCCTGAGCTTGTATCTGATTGGTTGTCAAACTCCCATGGGGCCATGCAGGGGCAACTCTCTAGGCTGCGTTTTGAATCCAGGTTTGGTTGAGTTCTCAGATGCCATGTGGCGAGTTGGGTAAAAGGGCCAATATTATCATGCTTAATCCCATCCCACGTGGAGCTGAAGGGGAGAACGCTTTATTATGTAAAGTGGACTAGCTCAGGCTTTAATGGCTCATTGACAAAGTGGGGATAGGCAGGAAGCTGCAGGCAGCTATTCTGTCTTTTAAAACATATTTCTTTCTTTTCACATCCAGAGAAATATTCTGCCTTTTCAATATTTCCTAGGATATTTCATTTTTTCTGGGAGAGGGCTGGGTGATAACGTCCTACCCTTCGTTCCTTTTCTCTTCTGCTTGTATGTGTGCATGCTTTGTATTTTTTAGAAAAAATAATAGTAAATGCATAAAACCTCTCCTTCCCATCTTCAACTCTCTTTTCTCTTTCTCCTTCCTCTTATCTCTTTGTCTCCTCCCTCCACCCCTCCTCTTCCTCTACCCTTCCTTCCTTCTTTCCCCCCTCCCTTCCTTTGCTGAGTTGATTAGCCTTATTAGCCTTGAAATAAATCAATAAATAATGCTGCAAGGTTGGATTCCTGTCCTGTGTGTGGATGGAAGGGTGTTGGGCTAGATCACACAGCTACCCAACCCTATTTGCAACCGGGCTGTCTTGCTCGCAGCCTAACTTGTGTGAGTGTGATGGGTGCTGGGGCTCACAGCTCCACAATGAAAACTGTGCATGCGTGTGCACCTGCTCCTCTCACAAAACCATCTCCTCTTCCCTGCCCTCCTGCTGCCAACTGGGAAAGGTTGGGAAACTTTTGGCTGGATGGCCTTCCAGAACTCTTCCCAGTTGAATATTCAAGGGTGGTGAGTGATCGCCCCCTAGTGGCCGATTCGCATATAAGCAACGGAAAAGCTTTGCCAACCTGTACAGGTAGTTCTCGAACTTATCAGAATTCGTTTAGGGACCATTCAGAGTTACAACAGTACCGGGGTGGGGGTGGGTGAATGACTTAACAGCCATTTTTCACGCTTATAACCACTGCAATCCTCATGGTCGTGTGAGCAAAATTCAGACTCTTGGTTCATGTTTTTGATGGTTGCAATGCCGTGTGTCTGTGTGTGTGTGTGTGTGTGTGTGCGTGCGCGTGCGTGCGTGCGTGAGAGGGTACGAATCTCCACGGGGAGTTCGTTCCAGAGGGTCGGAGCAGCCACCGAGAAGGCTCTCCTCCGGGTAGTTGCCAGTCGACATTGGCCGGCTGATGGAATTCGGAGGAGGCCTAATCTATGGGATCTTATTGGCCTAGTGGAGGTAATTGGCAGGAGGCGGTCTCTCAAGTACCCAGATCCAATACCATGAAGGGCTTTGTAGGTGACAACTAGCACCTTGAAGCGCACCCGGAGATCAACAGGCAGCCAGTGCAGCTCGCGGAGGATAGGTGTTACGTGGGTGAAATGAGGTGCACCCACGATTGCTTGCGCGGCTGCATTCTGGACCAGCTGAAAAAATACATTCGTCAGCAATGAAAGTCAACGGGGAAGCCAGACTCACTTAACCGCTGGGTTGCTAAATGAACAACTGCGGTGATTCGCTTAGCAACTGTGACAAGCAAGGTCGTAAAAGGCGGGGGGGGGGGAAAACTCATGTAACGTGTCTGGCTTAGCTGCAGAAATTTGGGGGCTCAATGTCGGTCGTAAGTCGAGGACGATCTGTTGTTCTCTTAAGGCGGGGAGGGGCGCAGAAGAGGGGCGGGGCTTGCTCTCCCCTCCCTCCCATTCTCTCTCTCTCTCTCTCTCGCTCCCGCGCGTGCGCCCCGCCTCCTCTCCTGCGGCTGGCGCGCGCGCCGACCAGGAACCGCCGCTGGGCCGCGAGCGCCCCCCCCCGCGCATGCGCACCTCCGCCCCCTTGCGCCGGCTGAGGCGGAGCTGAGGAGGCCGCGATTTCATCATGCGGAGGGCCGCGCCTGCCCCTCGGCCCGCCTGCCCGCCCTCGGCCGCGCCGCTCCATGCCGTGGCGCTTTAGTGTCTCGATCGGCCGCCTCCTCCTCGTCAGCAGCAGCAGCAGCGCCCGCCTTGTGGCCGCCCTCCTGCCCGGCTCCTCGCTCCACGCGGCCCGCCCATCCTCCTCATCCTCCGCCGCCGCCGCCTCCTCCAGCACCCGGCACCTCTCTCGCCGCCCGACCTCGCCGGATCCCGGCCCCGGCATCGTCTCCAGCATGGACGGACCCGCCGCCGAAGCGCTCCTGGCGCCGCTCAGGCAGGCGGTGCGGCAGCAGGTGAGGCCGCCTGGCGGGGAAAATCCGACTACATGTCCCGTCTGTGGAGGATGGGCGCGGAAGTCCCCGCCGATCTTGGGTGGGTGGGTGGGTGGGGGAACTCGGGAGAGATGGGCCTTCCCCTGACCTGAGGATTCCCTCCCTCCGATCACATCCGGGGGGAGGGCAGGGGATGACGGGGGATGCACCTCCCCCCCTCCCCCCCCTCAGGGGGTCTCACCGGGAGGAGAGTCTACGTAAGCCCTTGAGGCGGCTCCCCCCCCCCTCCCCTTATGCAAAGGGGCTCCTCCCATCGAGATGTGGCCGGCTACAGCTCCCATCCGCGTTGGCTGGGGAACATGGGAGTTGGAGTCAGCTATGTGTCCCTGGGAGGCCATATGCTAAGAAATGAGTTTTGGGGGCAAATAAGGTTCTGAATCAAGGAACCTCCATAACTTTTGGGTCCTCCAACAGGAGGGTTTTTCAAGAAGAGACTGGACAACCGTTTGTCTGGAATGGGGTAAAGTCTCCTGCTTGGACGGGAGGTTGGGCTAGAATGACCTCCAAGGTCCCTTTCCAGCTTGTTAAAGTTAAAAAAAAAAATCTTCTGCCCTTGCTTAAAACAAAATAAAAAAAAAAATCAAATTTGCATGATTTGGGGGAGGGAGCTGGATCTTAAGGCTTTTAGGGAGATCCCACCCCCCTCCTTAAATAATTACCATTTTATTTCTTGAAATGGGCCAGTTGGTAACACTTCCCCCTCCCCTCCCATTAAATCAGATTGACCTGCTCTGATGAAGCGGGATAGTTGCTAGAAATAAATCTTTCTTATCTTTGTTAGCACTGTTTTCCCTCCCCCCCCCCCTTTGCTTGCCCTTCCTCAGGCCATGGCTATCCTGCAGTGCCTTATCTGTCATTTGAGGTCCTCTCACCTCCCCAGGGTCAGTCAGGGTCACTTCCGAAGAGCAAATCCAATGGCTTTTATTGAAAAAAGGCTGACTTGGCTGGCCCCCAACAAAACTGCTCCCTTCTGTGCTCCTGGGTATATAATCGTGAATTGGCTTCTTGGGCTTGGAAGATAATGTTGATAATGTGCTTCTGTCTTCTCCGTAACTGATCTCCCTGTGTGACCTTTGCTCGGTTTCTAAGTTTGACCTCAGAAATCTATCCCCAGAATTGTAGGTGTTCTTGAAGTTTTGCTGCGTTTCATCCATTTTCCTGATGTAGCCTTTTGTTTCCTTTGAGAGAGAAATGGCCTTTTCCAATTGTAGTTTAAAATTTCCTTTCCTTGGATCTGCTTTTTATATCTTAACCGAGCCTCTCAGGCAGTAATTGCTACTCTTAAAAGGCTGGGTTTTGCTTGACTGCCAAGTTGTGACACCTAAGCAAAAGGTACTATGCAGGTAGCCCTTGTTTTATGACTTTACTTGGGACTGGAATTTCAGTCAGATGTCATTAGGTGAGTCATGACATTAGAGTCATGTCATGTCATTACATGGTTGTTAATGGGTCACACAGTCTTTGGGTGAATATGCTTTCCCATATGATTTTGCTTGTCAGACTGGGGATGTCACTAATTTTAATCAGTAACCGCAAGACGCTGTAACCGTCGTAAATGTAAGCAGGTTGCCAAGAGCCAGAATTGCAATTGCATGACTGTAGAGAGAGGTGTAAGGTCATAAGTCACATTTTCCAAGGCTATTGTAAATTTGAACCACCGCAAGTTGAGAACTAGAAACTGTAGATTTATTTATTTAAGATTTACACTTAGTTAAATGGATAGTTCTGTTCCTGTAGAATTCCCCCATGTGCCTCTTATTTTTTGCTTAGCTAATCAGAGGGGGAAATGCATTGGTGTCTTTAGGGAACAGGATTGGTAGCATTTTAATTGGAATAAGCTTTGTCTTTTTCTGAATCATCATGTACCTCCCAAAAACTGATTGAGCTACAAGAAGTCTTGGAGGGAAAAAAAAAAACCAGGAGCTTGGATCAGAGCTTGGAAGCCTACGAAGAATGAACAGAATGGGCTTAACCCTTGAAAGCCTATGAATTTTTTCATAGAAAACACTCCTGCTTTTTTCGTGCAGTTAAGGCAATTTAAAAAAAAAAAAAAACCAGGTTGATCAGGATGGAATTGGAGAATCACAGTGTGATGTAACATTGCCAAGAGAGGCTCCTGGTCTGTCAGATGAAGCCCTGACTACAACAGTTCATTTAGGACTGTTTTTCATTGTTATGACCTTTGCAGCATCCCCATGATCATGTGATAAAATTCAAATGCTTGGCGACTGGTTCATATTTACGACTTTTGCTATCTCCCAGGGCCATGTGTTTCCATTCATGACCTTCTGATGAGCAAATGGGGAAGCCAGATTCACTTAACCTTATCAACTGCATTGATTCACTAACAACCGTGGCAAGGAAAAGTCATAAAATGTTTCATTTAACAACAAATTCTGGGCTCAATTATGGTCATAAGTCAAGGACTATCTGTAGTGAGTTTTCAGTCTTTGTTCTGAGCAGTGTTATCTACCTTGGCAACTTTCAGATGGGTGGACTTCAACTGCCAGAATTCCCCATGCTCGCTGGAAAATTCTAGGAGTTGAAAGTTCACTGATCTGAAAGTTGCCAAAGTGAGAAGAACTGCTGTAAAGTCACCCTTCTCGTTTCAGTGGGCAGGAAGTAGAGCTCTTTTGAATGCACCCAGGAGGATCTCCTTGATCAGAGATCAGTGTGATTGGGATGAGTTAATGTTTTCCTGCTGCAATGGTGCCTGCTGCAATAAAAAACTGTTTAAAGGGTGGATCCTTCTGCTTGTTATACATAGGACAAAGCTGCACTAAAAGTTGCCACATCAATATGCGGGGCTCTCAAAAAGGGGTGTCCCATGACCCTTCCCTCCTTCCACTTTTCACTCAGTTCTTTTTTCTCTGCTGCTTTGAAGAGATATTAGAATCTCTGGTCCCTTCAAAAGGCATATGCTTTACCCAGGATTTCCTTCGATTTTGCTTTCACTCTTATAAAGAGCACTGCAGATTTACAGTGTTGATTCCTGCAAGAGCTACGCTTGTCTTCCCTTTCCTTCAATCAATCTCTTAAAAAAAAAAAAAAAAACCTTTCAGTTCCCTCCTCCTGCCACGTTTGCCTGCAAAGGCAGCTTTCTTTTTAAAAATAGAGGCAGTTCTTAGAATTGGCAGACTTCTTTCTTTCCAGCTGCATTGTTAGGTTTGTTGGTTTGTCATATTTAGAGTTGCCCTCTTGTGGAGAGATCCAGGCCGTAGAATTGCCAAGAGCCTGATATAACTGAATGGATAATGTCATCAATCAATCAATTAATCAGAACAGTACTGGAAGGGACTCAGAGGTGTTCTAGTCCAACCCTCTAGTCCAAATTTCTGTTGTTAAGCAAAATATTTGTTAAGTGACGCCTTTCTTTGTTAAATGAATCTCTGCAGTTGATAAGTTAGTAACCCGGTTGTTAAATGAATCTGGTTTCCCCATTGACTTTGCTTGTCAGGAAGTTGCAAAAGGAGAAAGAACATGTGGCCCTGGGACACAGCACCCATCATGCAAATGAACCAAGCGTGAGAATTTTGAACACATGATGATGAGGATGCTGCAATGGTCGTGACTAGGAAAATGGTCATAAGTCACATTTTCAGTGCTCTTGTAACTATGATTGTTCTGAAGTTCAAGGCAAGGTCTTGGGTTTGATTGTAAAATGAAATCACCTTCATGATTGCTCTTATTCTATTTCACATCTATCAGAAGTTAGAAAGTTATTTATTAATTTTTTTGCTATCTGTCTTGCTGCATTATTTATTTTGGTCTCTGTGCACTTTCTCCCCCATACCAAGTTTATAGGATTGTTCTGTGTTTCAGCAGAGGGTAGACAGCTATCAGTCCAGATCCTTGAATTATGTTTTCTGTCCCGTCTTGATGCCCACAAGAGGTGAACTCTAAGATTACATGGCCTAAACCTCATCTCTGAACGATTGTTTTTCCCCAGGAGAGTTTGTTCGAAAGTTGAAGGATGACAGGCTCCTCAGATGGATGTTGGACAAAGCTGTGGCTGAGCTCAAAGCTCGGAAGAGACTCCTAGAAGCCAAGGTGAGTCTTCAACTTCCTGTTCATTTTATCCAGAGTAAATGGGTTATTTCACCCATAAAATGTTAATTCAGAATTTCGTATCAGCAGGATAAAATAGGCAGCAAGATTCTACACTTCTCCCAGTTCCTTAGCAAAGTCACACACAGACACACAAAATCCTCATTTTTAATGAAATACAGTTACACTAAAATCCCGTTGATTTTAATTATGGCAGTTGCAATAAGACAGCTCCTATAGTTGGGTTGAGATTGGCAAGTCCTGATAACTGCATATAAAAACTGATATCCAGGATTTCGAGTGGAAGAAAGAGATGAAGTTAATTACATGAGAAACAAATTTTCTGAGCTTCCGTCTGGCCCTTGTGCTCAACTTGTAATTTAGGATTGCAGCAGCCATTGGTGCTTCCTGACTTCCATCAGATAATACCACTTTGCTGGTATCTATCATTTTCTGCTTGTTTGGAATAGGTTCCTATGCTCCCTTTCTGAAAATACAGGTAGTCCTCGACTTACGATCACAATTAAGCCCAACATTTCTATTGCTGCGAGACATTTGTTAAGTGCATTTTGCCCCATTTAATAAGTGAATCACTGCAATCATGAAGTAGTAACACGGTTGTTAAGTGAATCTGGCTTCCCCTTTGACTTCTCAGAAGGTCGCTTAAAGGCATCACATGACCCTGGGACACTGAAACCTTCATAAATATGAGTTAGTGCCAAGCATCTGGATTTTGATCACACGACCATGGGGATGCTGCAAAAGTCGTAAGGATGTCTGTTAAGGATGTTCAGGAAATGGTTTTTTTCCACCATGATGCCCATCTTATGGAACACCCTCAAACATCCCTCCCCCCCAAAAATTTTTTAGCTCTATTCCTGTTGATTTTCTGGGCATCATTTGATATGTTGCAAATTATCCACGTATGTAAAGTATAATTGTATATCGTGGGTGCGCATGGCCTCTGTGTGTTTGATTTTTTAGGAGCTGGCTCTGCAGCCTAAGGATGACATTGTGGACAGGCTTAAAATGGAAGATACCTTGAAACGAAGATTTTTTCTACGACCAAGCATTTTCTATTTATGGAGGTACTGTACCTCTCCACAGCACAATGACATTCTTCCTTGTAATTAGCTGTCAGTTTTATAACGTGTGTCATTTATTTTTTAAAAAATACTTAATATGTTTATAAATGAAAATATTTAATTAGCAATAGATATTCTAATGTTCTCAGTCCAGCTCAAAGAAAGGGAAAATATTAAATACAGGTTTTTTTAAAAAAAACCTTTGTTTTATATTACTTATTTTATTGTTTGACACTGCCCTATATCACTGTATGTGAGTTGGGCAGCTGTATAAATTGGTTTAATAAATAAATAAACACAAAGGAAAAATTAACCTTGAAATAATGAAACCATGCATTAAAGCTGGACTGCTGGACTCACCTGAAAGAGTGATTTCTTTCTCCCATGAAGAGAGGTAGAGGCACGTAGGGACATAATGTTTTTCTTTTCCCTCACAGACAACATGATGGATGTAATATAACCCTTAATGTTTATAATTTCATAAGAACAATAGAAGAAGCTCAGTTTTCTGTCACCTGTAGCTTGAACTAAGCACAGACCTCTCTGCATAAGGCTAGGTATAAGTTTGTGTTCTGACAATCTGATTGATTCCCTAGTA
The DNA here is from genome assembly GCF_009769535.1 of Thamnophis elegans. NCBI lineage: Eukaryota > Metazoa > Chordata > Lepidosauria > Squamata > Natricidae > Thamnophis > Thamnophis elegans. Next base: position 6,396,093 of record NC_045558.1, read on the forward strand.
TTCCAAAAGTTAGTAACTCCCTCCGTCCCATCTACTCCTCCTCCCTCTGACTCTTCTCCTCTTCCTTTTCTCTCCTTCTGCCTCTTTCTCTTCTCCATCCTCCCTCCCTCCCCCCTTGTCTCTCTCTCCCATCTAGTCCTCACTCTTCTGCCTCACTCCCCTCTTCCTCTTCTCCTTCCTCTTTTATCCCTTCCCTCCATCAGATTGAACAGAAGATGCTATTTACAGTGTTTGAGGATTTGTGTTTACCTGTTCTGTGTCTTGCAGGAGTGAGTGGCTTGTATGACTTTGGTCCTGTGGGTTGTGCTTGAAGAACAACATAATACAAGCCTGGAGGCAGCACTTCATCCAGGAAGAGCAGATTTTTGAGATAGATTGTACCATGCTGACGCCTGAAGCTGTTCTGAAGTAAGCACAGACCTTCTCGGCGTAAAAGCTAGCTTTGCAAATACTCAATCTCTTTAAACATTTTTTAAAATCATCTCCTACTGTAACTTTTTACAAACCCAGTTCTCCTTCTCAGAGAATATTATCTCTCTATTACAAAATGTGATCTGTCTGGCCTAAAATTAAATCATGTGATTGCATCTGGAATATTATATCTTTCTGGTTGCCACAACAACAAAGGCATAGAAGTAGAACTAAAGATGGATCCAAGGTGGCTAACTCAGGTGATCCACAGACTGAGGCAGCTTCCCTAGGAGGAAAAATTGCAATAACTGAGCCTTGTAATTTGGAAAGGAAGCAGACAAAAGGGAACATGATTTAAGTGCGCAAAATTAAGCATAATAGGGATCAAGTGGAAAACGAGAAGCTGTTTTCTTCTTCCAAAAACTATTGCAATCAGAAGTGACCCAGTGAATCGGATTGCTGGGAGAATCTGGACAGACTAAAGGAATACAATGATAATTCAGCTTTAGAATTCACTACTGTGCCATGCGTTGATAGTGACCAGTTAATTGGCTTAAAAAAAGGATTGAACAATTGACGGAAGACCTGGAGACCAGGACTGTTATTAGCCTTTGAAGTCCCTCTGCTTGTGGATTTTGGGAGCAGTTGATGGGTCCCTGTAAGAGCAGACTGCTGAATTGGATGAGCAGCAGGGCTGATCCAAGCAATATTAACAACAATAGCACTTAGCTTTAAAGCCCCCTCTAAGAGTTTACAGAATCAGCCTATTTCCCCCCAACAATCTGGGTCCTCATTTTAGATAGATTTCTCCAGGAATAGTTTCATTAAGTTGAAAACTTTATTTCATGCTTGTTTCGCATTAAAATTATATGGGTCCCTGTGATCAGATCTTTCTAAGGATTACTATAATCCTTTATAGCAGTCTATGGGTGCTTGAACAGTAGCAAGCAAGTTACAACAGTTCATATAGTGATGTTCAAGGTTACAACGGCACTGGAAAAAAGTGACATGGTGTTTTTCACCGTGGCACGACAAAACTGCGCTTGTCAAAATAGCGGTGATAAAATTGCGTCACTAAAGCCGCGACATCACCAACCCGCGACAACAGCGCGGCAACAGAAGGTCGCTTTAAAACGGCGCCACGGCATAAAGCCGATTCATTAAGGTAAGGTTAGGATTAGGTTTTAGGGGTTTGTTTTAGGGTTAGGTTTAGGGTACTGAGTGCTTGGGAATGCGTGGAGTTTGCCCTCCGCGATTATGTCATCGCAGTAGGGTCGCGTTTTTCCTTAGCGCTTCGAACGGCGCGAATTAGTCTTCACGCTTATGTCTCCACGGATAAGGGCTTCGCGGATTTGTGGTGGAACCGTTTTTCACCCTTATGACTGTTGCAGCATCCCCACAGTCATGTGCTCAAAATTCAGGTGTTTGGCAGCTGACACATATTTATGACTGTTGCAGTATCTTTTGTGACCTTCTGACAAGCAACATCAATAGGGAATCTAGGTTCACTAATTTACTAGTATTATTAACAACATCTGCAATGATTTACTTAACAACCATGGCAAGCAAGGTCGCACAATGGGAAAAAAACCCACTTAACAAATGTCTGAATTAGGAACAAGAGATTTTGGCGCAATTGTGGTTGTAAGTCAAGGACTATCTGTAAAAGCATTATTTGCTTATTTCCCCTGACAATCTAGGTCCCATTTTACCAATCTTGGAAGGCTGAGTCAACCTTGAGTTGGTCAGAATCGAACTCCAGGCTGTGGGAATGCAGAGTTTGCCTGCAATAGTGCAATTGCCACCAGGGCTCTTTATTATGTAAGGCTCCTTATGAATATACACAAATATCTAAGACTGCGCGTCCTCAACTTGGTGTTCCCCACATGCCAGCATAGTCATTGTTACATAAACCTAGCAAAACATGGTTTGTGAGTTGATACAGAAACAGTGTCACAGAATATCATGAAAAAAAATGATTTATGGAACCTTGTGGTGCAGTGGTTAGAATGCAGTATTTCAGGGTAACTCACTGCCACAGCTAGCAGTTGTATCCTGAGCGGCTCAAGGTTGACTCACTCTGCCTTCCATCCTTCCAAGATTGGTTAAAATGAGGATCCAGATTATTGGGGGCAAAGGCTGACTCTGTAAACTGCTTATACAGAGGGCTGTAAAGCACTAAAGCGGTATATAAGTCTATGTACTATTGCTATTAATATCTTAAAATATAGAGAAATCATGCTGCAGATGCAATTCATATTCATGAGTTGATACAGAAACCAATGTCACAAAAACATGAATGAAAAATTAATGTCTTTTAAATGTAGGGAAAAAGCAGCAGGGGTAATGTTGTTATAGGTGTTTCTGCAGATTGGTACTAAAGAGGAAAAGACCCTTTCAACCTACAGTGTACCATGTTTCCCCAAAAATAAGATAGGGTCTTATTTTTTTTTGCCCCATGAAATATGGCCTTGAGCTATTATAGGGGGAGGGCTTATTATTTTGGGGTTGCCGGGCAGCTGCTCCCTTGTGAACTGGCTCCCCCAAGAGCCGGGCACAGCCTTAGGGGCGAAGCAGCCATGAAGTGACCACACTCACGAGCAACAGCCTGGCAACCCCCTCTCCAGCCAGGCAGAGCGCCATTCACTGATCTAGGGGTAACCCTAAGGTGCCAAGGCACATGGTGCTCTGGCTGCTTCCCAGCTCCGCGGCTTGGCACATTAGGTATACCCCCTAGGTCAGTGCCTGGAGCTCTGCCCGGCTGGAGAAAGGTTGAATGAGTGCCTGTTCCACCCCCAGCAAGCATGTCTCCCAGCCACACTATGCCGCGCTCCGAGCATAACTTCTCCAGCTTCAAACTCCAAAACTCGGCTGCCGAGTCTTCAAGCAGCAGCTGCTCTAGGAGTGCGCTCTATGGTTGTGGCCAGCTGCCGGACAGAGAGAGTCTTCCAGACGAGAGTCTTTCAGCAGCCAGCCTACAATCATAGAGCGCACTTCTAGACTGGTTGCTGCTGGAAGACTCGGCAGCTGAGTTTTGGAGTTTGGAGCCGGAGAAGAAGTTATGCTTGGAGCACGGTGACAGCGGGCACCCTGGCCCTGCAGGAAGAACTGGGCCAGGGCATAGTGAGGCTGGGAGGCATGCCTTGCTGAGGGCGAACAGCGCTCGCGCAACCGCCCTCTCAAGCTGGGCAGAGCTCCAGGCACTGACCTAGGGGGTATTCCTAATGTGCCAAGCCGTGGGAACTGGGGGGGCGGGCAGAGCGCCATGTGGCTTGCCAGCCTTAGGGATATCCCCTAGGTCAGTGAATGGCGCTCTGCCCGGCTGGAGAGGGGGTTTGCCGGGTGGCTGCTCATGAGTTGGGTCACTTCATGGCTGCTTCGCCCCTGAGGCTGTGCCTGACTCATTGGGAGCCTGCTCACAAGGGAGCAACCTCTTGGCAACTCCCCTCCTCTGGCCAGGCAGAACGCCACTCTCCAACCTAGCGGTATCCCGAAGGCGGCAAGCAACGTGAGCGCCTTTCTCTCCCCCCCCTCCCCCCAGCTCCAGCGGCTTGGCACCTTCGGATACCTCTAGGTCAGTGAGCGGTGCTCTGCCTGGCCAGAGGAGGGGTTGTCCAGGGGGCTTATTTTCGGGGTTGGGCTTATATTTTTGCCCATGTGAAAATGTGACAAGCCCTTAGTTTCAGGTATTTTCGGGGGAAACAAGGTAGCTAGTAAAGTACAAGGAAATATCAGTAATTCCTGGTTAAACAGTTTAATTCAGGTGGTCCTCAACCTTAACGACCACAGTTGGAGCAGAATTTCTATTGCTAAGCAAGACTGTGTTAAATGAGTCATGGCACTTTTTCAACCATTTTTTTGCCACAATTGCTAAGCGAATCAGAATAACAGAGCTGGAAGGGGCCTTAGAGATCTTCTAGTCCAACCCACTGCTCAAGCAGGAGAACCCTATACCATTTCAGACAAGTGGCTGTCCTGTCCTCTTCTTAAAACCACTGCAGTTATTAAGTGAATCAAACAGTTGTTAAGTGAATCTAGCTTCCTCCCATTGACTTTGCCAACCAGAAGCCCTAGGCTGGTGTTTTTGAAAACAAGTCATGTGACCCTAAGATAGTGCAGCCATCATAAATACATGCCGATTGCCAAGGGACTGATTTTGACTACAAGCCATGGGAATGAATGTCTAAGTTACTAGTGTTCACTCTATTTTGGATAATATCGGTATTTTTTCCTCACAGGACCTCTGGACATGTGGACAAATTTGCAGACTTCATGGTGAAAGATGTAAAAGTGGAGAATGCTTCCGAGCTGATCACCTCCTGAAGGGTATGCTTTGTGTTATTTCATTGTCTCTGTCTAATTCCATCCTAAGACCAGCTTACATTGATGTTTAGGATCTGTCTGTGTCTTCTTCTTGTCCTAACATCCACTCCATTCCACAGCAAACTGTTGGTACCTTACAGATAAGAATGAAAAGACAGCAAAATGTCTGGAGAGTCTCAGTCATCCAGATCACCATTCCAAGGTGCTTTTTCAAGAGGGAACGGGACTTTGCTTTTTTTCCCCTTGAGGAAGAATACTTTCGAAGACAAAAAAGTCCCATTCTGGACAGAAAATACTGCTGGTTTGAAAGAAGCCATTTATGTTAACAGGAGGAGGGATACGACACCACCTGTCTCCTCTTTACAATGCAGCCCTTCCAGTAGTCCTAAGAAAATTCTAGTTGCATCCTGATTCAAGTGATTCTGAGGGCACAGATAAAGCCCCAAATGGCCTCAAGAGCTCTCGAGGGGAGTACTAACGACCAGAGGACTGCAAAGAATGCGATCCCCATCCCCCAGTCCAGTCAGAACTAATCCATCCATAAGCTCACCATCCTGCCAGAAACCGATGAAGCTTCTGGATGAGAAGCAAAATTTCTTCTTCCTCAGGGGAAAAAAACAATCCAGTTGCCTTTTGGGGGGGAAAAAAGCACCTTGGGATAAAGATAGCACATAGTCCCCAATTTACTACTGCCTTGCTTGGCAATGGGAATTTTGAGCTCAGTTCTAGTCGTAAGTCAAGGACTACCTGTATGTTGAAGAATGGCCTGTGAAGAAAACATCTCTGATATTTCTTATCTAAGAAACTTATCTAAGAAGCATATCACTTCTCAGTATTTGTGCAGGCTCCATGATTACCTATGGGAGCATCATGGTGGCTTAGAGGTGGAGCTTTGCCTTGCAATCAGGAGGCTGTGAATTTGATCCTAGGTAGCTTCAGATAGTTCTCTCACTGGCTGCAATAAGTAATCTCTGCTGGGAACTCTGCATAGGTGGCATCCGGCCAGTAAATGCTCGAGTTCTAACTATCCTGTTGCAGTGTCGTTCCACTGTTAATTGTTCTTACTGTCAGGAAGTTTCTCCTTAATTCCAGGTTGCTTTTCTCTCCTTGATTAGTTTCCATTTGTTGTTTCTTCCCCAAAGCACTTGAAGGCAGGACAAGAAGGAATGGATGGAAATTAATCAAGGGGAGAAGCAATCTGGAACTAAGGAAAAATTTCTAATAGTGAGAACAATTAACCAGTGGAACATCTTATCTTCAGAAGTTGTGGGTGCTTCATCACTGGAGATTTTTTTTAAAAAAACTAGACAGCCAGTTGTCTTAAATTGTACATGTTCTCCTGCTGGAGCAGGGGATTGGACTAGAAGACTTCCAGAGTCCCTTCCGGCTCTGTTCCGATTGATTGACTAAAAGGGGGAAAAATTACTTATGGAGACTTATTTCCTTCTCTCTTTTTGCAGCCCATTTACAGAAGATGATGTCAGACAAGAAGTGCACCGCGGAGAAAAAGATGGAAATGGAGAGCGTGATCACGCAGGTCAGTCAGCAAGCAGAAATGGCTCTCTCGTAGCCCAGAAATTGTGATTGTGATCCCAGGGACCTCTGAGAGACTCTCTGCACAGCATATATTTTGAAACAGCCCAGGAGCTGCTTCTGGTCGTACGTTTTTTTTTTGTTGCGAAAAGGCTTTTATAAAACATCTGTGTATTGTGGTTTTTCTGTCGGTTAAATAAGCCCTCAGTGGCCCTTGCTTTCCAAGTGGGGTGGGGGGGGTGCACCGATAGATTTCCAAAAGGAGAACAAGGATAATAGCATAAGTAGTCCTTGACTTATGATTACAATTTAACCCCAAATTTCTTGCTGAGCGAGACAGTTCTTAAGTGAGTTTTCTCCCATTCCTACTATCTTTTTTGCCACTGCTGTTAAGTGAATCACTGCAGTTGTTAATTTAGTCACATGGTTGTTAAACGAATCCGGCCTATTCTGAATCCCCATTGACTTTGCCCACCGGAAGTTTGCCAAAGAGAGTCTGAATTTTGATCACATGACCATGGGGATTCTACATCAGACATACATGGGAAAAATTGGTCCTAAGACACTTTTTTCAGTCCCATTGTAACTTTGAATGGTCACTAAATGAACTGTTCTAAATCAAGGACTACCATTATTGGGCTGAATTGTATGTTCCTGGGTAAATAAGACGGTCTTTTCTTTCCTGCTAGCTGGACAACTACAATCAGGAACAGCTTGCGGATCTGTTTGTCAATTACAATGTGAAGTCCCCCCTAACAGGAAATGACCTCACTGCTCCGGTGTCTTTCAATCTCATGTTCAAGACCTCTATTGGCCCAGGAGGAAACATGGCTGGGTATGTGGCTGTATGAAAATGGGGTGGAGGGGGGGAGAAAGAGGGTGCTTGGGTTTTACTGGATTTGAATTTGTCCCTGCATTTGTAATTCCAGCTGGTTGAGTTTCCTTATTTGAGGGAGAATCTGGGGATCGTTGCTTCATTCTGGTGGACAGGATGGCCCATCCATCCAAAGAGGAAAGAAACAGCAAGGTGTGCCAGTGGACAGCCTCCAAAACTGTGCCTTGTAGTTTCCTCGGGCTTTGGGAAGATCTAACAAGGCTAATACCAGGGGATTTACATTTCAGATAGTCAGGAGGATTCTGGGAGTTGAAGTCCACTTGTCTCAGGAACTCTGCTTTAGTGGCTCAGGGCAAAGCGAAGTGAGAGTGGGAATCATTTACTGGGCTCTGTCAGAGCAGTTATTATTATTGCAGGTAGTCCTCGACTTAAGACCCCAATAGAGTATAAACAAGATAGCTGTAGAGTGAGTTTTGCTCCATTATATAACCTTTTTTGCCACAATTGTTAAGTGAAATACTTCAGTTGTTACGTTTATAACAGTGAATCTGGCTTCCCCATCGACTTAGTTTGTCAGAAGGTCACAAAAGGGAATCACGTAACCCCAGGACACTGCAATATCATTAATAAAGCCCCTGAATTTTGATCATGTAATCATGGGGATGCTGCAACAGTCATAAGTGCGAAAAGTGCTTGTAAGTCACTTTCAGTGCCATTGTAACTTCAAGTGGTCACTAAACAAATGCTTGTAAGTTGAGGACCACCTGTTCCACTATTTAGTTCCTCATGGTAGGAGAGGTTTTCACGGGGCTACATTTGGGAAGCTAGGCTGTCTTGTCTTGCTATCAGCTGCTAAGCGTTCCTGCTTTCTTTCTTCCAATTATTGTTTCCCACATCCCCACATCCCACCCCCTCTGATAGATATTTGAGGCCAGAAACCGCCCAGGGAATCTTTCTGAACTTCAAACGTCTTTTGGAATTCAACCAAGGCAAACTGCCTTTTGCTGCTGCTCAGATTGGCAATTCTTTCCGGAATGAAATCTCTCCTCGCTCAGGTCTCATCAGGGTCAGGTAATTGCTCTGAAAATTTGAGAGGGGGGAGTGGGGGGGAATATGGTCCTCACTGGATTTGATAGGTGTATTTATTTTGTTTTTACTGGTTCATCCTATTTCTACAGCCACCCATCTCACAATCAAGGGACTCTAGTGGCACACAACAAAAGCTAAAGTAATATACAAGTAGTCTTCGAAAATTTCTGTTGCTAACAGACAAGAAACCTTTGCCCCATTTTATGACTTGTCTTGCCACGATGGCCATTAAGTGTGAACCGTGATAATAAATCACTTTTTTTTCTGTGCTGTTGTAGCTTCAAATTGTCCCTAGGTGAACTGTTGTTAGTTGAAGACTACCTCTGTTGCTTTTATTGTTGTAAGCTGTCCAGAGTTGCCTTGCAGCAAGATGAGCAGCAAATAAATAGAATAAATAAATATACGCTACTTGCACAAGCTTCTGAAGTTTGATTACATGATCATGGGGGAACGCTGCAATGGTTGTAAGTACGAGGACTGATCATAAATCACTTTTTCCAGGCCATTGTGACTTTGGACATTTGCTAAATGAATGGTGGTAAGTCAAGGACTAGCTCTAACTACCTATAAGCTGTGGTCTACCTGGTAATTCATAGACTGTAAGATTTAAAGATCAACATGACTAACTGATAATCTTTGTTACAAATGCCTCCTTCTCCTCAGAATGCACTTGTGCATCCAATTCCACTTTTCCTGCTATCAGCCTGAATCTGCATCTCCCCATGTTCCCCTCCAGTGATAAAAATCCCCACTCTCAGCTGTCTTGGCAGGTGCCGAGTTTGTTTTTTAATCTTTTGTTATCATACATCCCAGAGAATAGCAGCATTGGGGAGGGCTTTTTTTGTGTGTGACAAAGAAGACACTGAATATTTGGCTCTTTGAAGACATAGTGTTTGAGTTACAACCTGCCTATTCATAAATCGTAACATTTGTAAAACAGGTTGGTCACATATTGACCCGACTTCGCAACTTTTTTTTTCTGGTCGTTAAGCAGATAGCAGTAGTACTTAGATCTACATAACGCTTCACAGTGGTTTACAGCCCTCTCTAATGGAATGGGACAACTTGCCACAGCCAAAAAGCTGTGGCACAACTTGCGTTGGCTCCATTTAACAATTCTATTTAATTTTTTTAAATAAATAAAAAAATATTTTAATTATTTCCATTCACATTTTATTCTGTTTCCTCCTTTTGCATTCTTTCTTTAATGAGTCTATTCCACTATTTGTTCGATGTTAGTGTAACCCTTTTCTCACAGCAAGTTGGCCATGGCAAACGTCATAGTCCCCTCTCTAAGCAGAGGCAACCTATTGCCCTCAGGAATCTGGCTCCTCATTTTACTTACCTTGGAAGTATGGGAGGCTGAGTCAACCTTCGGCTGGTCAGGATTGAACTCCTGGCAGTGGGCAGGAGGCAGTTAGCCTCTAATACTGCATTCTAAAATGCGTTGGTTGTGTGACCACCATGATTATTTTATTATTTATTAATTAGACTTATATACCGCTTCATAGAGCTTTCAGCCCTCTCTAAGCAGTTTACAGATTATTATTTTTTAGCAAATTGAGTCAGTAAATTGCCCCCACAGTCTGGGTCCTCATTTCACCCACCTCGGAAGGATGGAAGGCTGAGTCAACCTTGAGCCGGTGAGATTAGAACCGCTGAACTGCAGATAACAGTCATCTGAAGTGGCCTGCAGTACTGCACTCTAACCACTGCGCCACCTCGGCTCATTAAGCGAATGTGGTGCTCATAGGTGCAAGCCCACGATAGGCAAGGTTTTGCCAAACCCAGAAGTAATTGCCAGCCCCCCCCCAAAAAAAATCATTGTAAAACTCGATCACTTGACCACAGGCTGCTGCAAACAATTGCAAATGATTGTGTTGCCAAGCGTCTGAAGTGTGGTCACATGACCAAAAGATGTGTTGGTTGTTGAAATTTTAAATCCACTTTGCCCACTTTTTCAGACAAGTCATAACTTTGAGCTGTTGCTAAGCAGCCAGTTGCAAATCGAGGACTGTCTTTATTCCCCCCTAAGATTTGCTCACTTATTGAGAGAAGTTACAATCTCAAACGTTTCTCTATATGCTTCAGGGAATTCACAATGGCAGAAATTGAACATTTTGTGGACCCCAGTGAAAAATGTCATCCTAAGTTTCAAAATGTAGCCGACCTCCGCATCCTCTTGTATTCTTCCAAAGCCCAGACCAGTGGGGAGCCAGCACGTGTCATGTGTTTGGGGGATGCTGTTGAGCAGGTAAGGACTGGGGGGTTCTTGTGAACAAGAGGAAATCCTCTTGACTCCCTTCGTTACATTCAGTGTGGAAGGAGAATGAAATCAGATACAGACAACGCCTGAATTCATGGGAACGGCCAAGCTGTTTGATTTATAGCAGCTGGGTTCAACTCTGTACCTGCTGAGGGTTGGACTTCCAATCCCATAATCTCTACACATCTTCCACGGGGGCTTAAGTACAGAGAAACCTGGGCTGCAACACACTGGGAAGGCTCCTTGGCAGGCTTAAGATAGAGCATGGCTGGCTGGGGAATTCTAGGAGTTGGAGTCCACGCATCTCAAAGCTGCCTCGGTTGAGAAACACTGAGGGTAAAATAGTCATAATTGAATACTCATCGTGCCCTAAGGAGCCCACATAAAATGTATCTGCGAAAAGATTTCATAATGTTGAGGGAAAATACAGAAATCCCTTCCCAGTGAAACCGGGGGGAGGGGGAGGAGGTTGGGGTGACTAGGATTAGGAGTGGCATGATGCTAATCTTCCAGTACTTGAGGGGCTGCCACAGAGAAGAGGGGATCCACATATTGTCCAAAGCAGCTAAAGACAGGACAAGAAGCAATGGATGAAAACTAATTAAGGAGGCAACCTAGAACTAAGGAAAATGTTCTTAGTGGGCAGTAGGAACAATTAAGCAGTGGAACGGTTTGACTAGAGTGGGTGCTCCAACATTGGAGGTTTTTAAGAAGAGATTGGATAGCCACTTGTCTGAAAGGGTACAGGGCAGCGATGGCGAACCTATTTTGGCTTGCATGCCTTAAGTGGGGGAAGCACAGGGGGGTTGTGCACGTGTGTGCCACACCCATAATGCAACGTGTGACCCTCCCCAGTGCGCATGTGTGCATGAGAGGCGCTTCCCCATTTTTTGCATGCTTTTTTCGCTCTCCCCAGGCTTCAGATGCTTTATAAGAGCCTGGGAAGGGTGAAAACAGCCTCCCTCCCCCCACCCCCTGGAGGCCCTCCGGAGGCTTCAGTGACCTTCAGGAGGTTTCAGGGAAGCTTCCGTGGAACTGAAAACGACCCTATGAACAAACAAGAAGTGACTTCCGGTTTGCTCGTAGGGTCCTTTTTAGTCCACAGGTTCAGGGAAGCCTCCTGAAAGTCCCTGAAGCCTCCGGAGTCCGTTCCCAAACTTCCGGTTTGCCCATAGGGCCGTTTTTTGTGCTCCGGAGGCTTCAGGGAAGCTCCTAAAGCCTCCGGAGGCTTCTGGGGGGAGGGAGAGGCTCTTTTCGCCTTTCCCAGGCTCCTATAAAGCCTCAGGGGCCTACAGAGGGCGAAAAATGGCTTTAAAAAAGGCTGAACTCACCTGGCCACTGCCCGCATGCGTGCTGGTCAGCTGATAGGGCAACGCCCCGCATACCCTGACAAGTGGCTCTGCGTGCCATAGGTCGCCATCCCGGATATAGGATCTCCTGTTGAGCAGGGCATTGGACTAGAAGACCTCCAAGATCCCTCCCTATTCTGTTCTGTATTGTACTGGCTAAGAATTTGCTGAATTGCATTGCCAGGATCCTTAGAGATGCCAAGTAAGGGAAGTTTTCTGGAGAAATGTTTTCTGTTCCTTTATACCTCCTTATAGTTTTTGTTCCTTTGAAAAGCCTCTTTGCTTCTCTCTGCTTTCCCAGGGTGTGATCAACAATTCTGTCCTGGGATACTTCATTGGCCGGATCTACCTCTACCTCATCAAAGTTGGCATCTCTCCAGAGAAGCTTCGTTTCCGGCAGCACATGGAGAATGAGATGGCTCATTACGCCTGTGACTGCTGGGATGCGGAGACCAAAACCTCCTACGTAAGCAGTAGCATATGTCTCTTCACAGTTCTTTATAGCCCTCTCTAAGCAGTTGACCGAGTCAGCCTCCCCCCCCCCAACAATTTGGGTCCTCATTTTATAGACTTCAGATGGATGGAAAGCTGAGTCAACCTTGAACCAGTCAGGATCAAACTGCTGGCAGATGGCGGAATTAGCCTGCAATACTGCATTCTAACCACTGCGCCACAACCAAAATGCCAAGCTTTCGAGTTCTTGAGTGGAAAGCCCAACTCGGTGTGTGCGTGTAGGTGCATGCATGGACACATGCATCTTAAGGTGATTCTTGTGATTAAAGCCAAAGTTGAATTGTCAAGAGGTGCCTCTCCAAAGGAAAATCTGCTAATTCCTCTTTTAAAATGCTTCTGAAATTATAAATTTATAAAAGATTCTGGAGGTAGGTCTTCTTAACAGATTGCCTTAGGAAGTACATGGCTTCTAATCGCTTTTAAACTCCTTCCTGTATGCAGTCCTTATCTCCCAGCTCTCTGTGATTAGGCTCAGGTTTATAACAGTTCACCATGGCCAACTCATTACACCAATTTTCTATGGCCAGCTCACCACAAAGCAACACAGCCAATCAACCACCGGACAACTCGCTGCAGGACAAGAGTTACACTAATATCAGAGAAATGATGGAATGGAATCATTAAAGAAAGGATTGAAAAGGAGGGACAAAATGAAATGAGAATGACAAAAATTAAAACAATTTTAAATTTATTTTAAATAATTAAATTGAATTGTTAAATTGTCCCATGGAGAGTTGGCTGTGGTGCGGTGTCCTGCATTGAATTTGGCCTCAGTGCAGGATCGCTTGGACATCATGATTTGTCTGTAAGTGAAGGCTTCATTTTTGTTTTTGTTTTACTTTTCCAGGGCTGGATCGAAATTGTTGGCTGCGCTGATCGCTCCTGCTACGACCTCTCCTGCCACGCCAGAGCCACCAAAGTCCCTCTTGTTGCTGAGAAGCTTTTGAAGGAGCCGATATCCTTTTCTGAAAGAAAACCATGGCTGTTCCATCCATTTTGGTGTGAATGAGCTTTACAAGCATTTGGGGCCACTAGGATGAAATCAAGGAACTGCTGTGAGCTAAGAGCTGTTTTGTGGGGGAGGGGTTCTGTGATGCCAGCATAATCCTTAAATGAGATGTCAACTGTCTCAATGCAGGTAGTCCTTGATTTACAACTAATTGTGTAGCGACCATTCAAAATTGCAACACACCCTGAAAAATTTGCTTACAAGTAGGATTCATGGTTTATGCCCCCTCAGATCATGTGGCTGCATATTGGGCACTCAGCATGTGGCCCTCACTCGAAATTTTCTGCAGCGTCCTGTGGTTACATGACTGCAAAGTACTTTTCTTACTTTTGGTTTTCAGAAAAAAAAAAAGTTGTATAGTGCATAGTGGTTTTGCTTAACATCTGTCGTCTGCTTAAAGAGTGTTAAGTAAGCTCCCCGTTGGGAGAGCAGCGAAGCGTTGTGAGAGTTGTGTTGGAGAACACACAAACCAGCATACAGAGACACTGCAGTTTCAATAGGCTTTTACTTTCGTGGAAATAGAGGTATCAGAGTCCATCAAACAGTCCAAGTCATACACGGTTAAGACAGTCATCAACTTCTTTCAGTTAAGGGATAATCCAAATAACATAGTCCAGTATCATATAATCAGTCCAGTATACAAAGTTGCTAGCAATTGCAAAACTTACGGCACTTTCTAACAGCCAGCTTCCAAAAACACTCAGATCAGCCCAGCATCTAACAAACAGAGAGAGAACTAACAGTCGTTCTGGCTCCCTCTTATGGCCGATTGAGGAAAACAGCAACCAATCACATTTTACAGTATGATTTAAAGAAACAGGTACAACATTGTTATATGATTTATATATTGGCAACCCAACCGTTAAAATTATATTCCTAACAAAGACCACTGCAAAAAAAGTTTGTGAAATTTGGGTATGGTCATGTGGTATCTCACTTTATGATTATCACAACTTACGGGGTCAATTTTGGTCTTATGTTGAGGACTAGTTTGTGCCCTATGCTGCGGCTAGCTCTTGCCTCACTTCCCTGAATTACGGTGGCCTTTTAGGAGGCTAATCCGGTTCTTTTAAGTTGAAATTGTCAAATGTTTTGAAAGACTGCATAGAGAAGAGGCAGCTTCAGCTACTTCAGGATTTGAAAGCTAAATTTTTGTGAAACCACTGAATAGCTGCAGAACAGCCAGGGCCTGAGTAGGAAAGTCACAATCCCTAATCAAAGTTTTGCATCTTAAGAGGTAGTCCTCCACTTATGACCATTCATTTAGCAACCATCCACATTTAAAACAGCAGTGAAAAAAGTAATTTACAACTAGTCCTCTCGTGATCCAAATTTGGGTGCCTGATAACAGACATGTATTTATGATGGTTGAAGCATCCTGGAGTCATGATCACCATTTGTGACCTTCCAAGCTGGGTTCCAACAGGAAAGTTGAGAATGGGGGAAGCTGGATTCACTTAACAACTGCATGACTCTCTTAACAACTGCAGTGATTCACATAATAACCATGGCAAAAAGGTCTTAAAACTGAAGCAGCACACTTAATGACTGTCTTGCTTAGCAATGAAAATTCTGGTCCAGTTATCATCATTAATCGAAAGCTACCTGTAAAAGCGTAAAGAAAAGGTCGTAAAATTGGGTGTGACTCACTTAGCAACCTCCTTGCTTAGCAACGGAAGTTCTACTTCCAATTTTGATCATAAGTCGAGGACTACCTGTAAATGCCCCAAAAAATGGTGGGAAAGACCAGTTTTAAAAAGCATTTACTTGCCGCGTGTGGCATCACATGTGCACAAACACACTTGCAGTTGGATTCCTTAGTGCCACCTGTACAGAATCGCCAACGTTGTTCAGTTTGAAGCCAACAAGGGAGCCATAGGGAAGGCGTACAAGAAGGATGCTAAGCTGGTACTGGAGTATCTCGCCATCTGTGACGAGTGTTACATCAGTGAGATGGAGACGCAGCTGAACGAAAAAGGGTAAGCTGAGCCTGGCAGAACTGGGTCTCTTTGGGAGCCGTGTGAGTCAAGATTTTTAAACCCAGCATCCCAACCCAATAAATGTGGAAATCCAGTGTGATTTTATGGAGTTGATTATCTTATCACTGGCCAAGAGACTTTTGCCTTCCACCCAGAAGGTTGAAAGTTCAATCTTACGCAGCAAGACATATTTTTCTCTGTTAGGGAGAAAATATCTGCTGTGAACTCCATATAGGTGCCAGGAAGGGCATCTGGCCAGTAAACGCTCAAGTTCATTCAAGTTGCCCTGACTCCATCCCAATGCAAGGGATTACGAGGTTGTAAAAACAAAACATTCTCTTATCTCACAATACTTATTGATGAAGACCCAACTGCCTAATTTCTTCAGAAGACTGATTGTCTTTCAGAGAAATGATAATTAAACCAGTAACAATAACCAGCAGTTTCCAGGTGACTTGCAAGAGCATCTTTTTGTAAAGAAACTTGCAGCCACCTAAAAGTGAACTGGCGGGTGTGCAAGGCACAGTCCTAAGAGCTAATGAGGGTCTGTTGGTGCAGCCAATCTTTAATAGGAATCTCTTTGCTTTGGAGGAGCTGAAATTTCCTCTTAGCATCAAAGTACATGGATTGCAACCTCCATCACCAGTTTCCTATTACATGTTTATTTATTTACTAATTTACTAACTAAATAACTATCTGTCCATCTCGCTGTCAAGCCAGTCTGGGTGACTTATAGCAGCATAAATAAATAAAACAATTAAAACATCAGACCAAAGGTGCTTTTCCCCCAAAAGACAATTGGACTTTCTTGAGTTTTTTTCTCCTTTGAAAACATTTCACTTCTCATCAATGAATTGAAGAAGCTTCTTGAGTGAACAGCGAAATGTTTTCAAAGAAAAAACAAAGTCCAAAGTGCCTTTTGTAAAAAGCACCTTTGGGACCACTATGAGCTGAATGGTTGAGAATTTCCCTAAACATTAACAATATTAAATTTTAATATTTAATTTAATTCTGCAATAAGAATTAAAGCACTAAAATTAACAAAAACCTAGACAAGAAGGGACCAATATGAAAACATGAATGGAGGCGGGATCTTCTAAACTCCAGAGTAGGATGTGCCCATCAGGACTCCGGTCAACTGGCAACCAGGCTCCTTTGGCAGGCCAAAAAGGTGGGGGCAGATCTCCCCACAAAAGAGACCCTGCCCCAGAGAATGGGGGCCACAGGAGAAAAAGCTCCTGGATTCACTGGCCAGAATTCCTTGACTGACAGGGACCGTGACATGCCCCTTCTGCTGACACGGGTGGGGCCAATCCCATTGGGTGAGACATTCCTCAGGTATCCTGGACCCATGCCGTAAAGGGCTTTCAACACCTTTAATTGGACCTGGAAGGAAATCAGCAACCAATACGAATCACACAACCACTGTGTCACACAAGCCACTCAAGGGACCTCCAGAACTGTTGTGTTTTGTACCAGTTGTAGCTCCCAAATATCCCTTTAGCTCCACAGTTCAGCATCCTTTTGACATCCCTTTCTCTCCTTGGCAGGGAATTTACGATTGAGACAGAAGGGAAAACCTTTCAGGTAACAAAGGACATGGTCGGCGTGAAAAGATTCCAGAAAACCTTGCATGGTAAGTCATCTTCACTCTAAAGCTGTTCAAAAAATAGAGCTGCTTCAGCTGAAGTGCCAAAAATCACCTTGAGGGGGCAGTAGAATGTTACAATTCTCTCTCTGTCTCCCTCCCTCCCCCCCCTCTCTCCCTCCCCCCTCCCCACCCCTCTCTCCCCCCCCCTCCTAATGATGCTGATGATAAAAACAGTCTCAAACTTGGAAACTTACTGAATCTGACCCACAAACATTAGATCTTTGATTTTTGTTTTCCAGTGGAAGAGATTGTCCCCAATGTGATTGAACCTTCATTTGGGCTTGGAAGAATCATGTATTCGATATTTGAGCACACATTCCGCATCAGAGAGGGAGATGAACAGCGAACGGTAGGATTTCTTGCATCTAATAAGGCATTTACCTAGGGGACTCTGAATTACAGTTAGTCCTTAACTTAAGACCACAATTGAGCCCAACTTAGCAATAGAAATTATGAACCCAAAGTTAAGTGAATTTCATTAAGTGAATTTTATCCCACTTTATGGCCTTTCTTGCCATAAAAGTGATTAAGTGAATCCTTGCAGTTGTTAGGGATCGCTGAGTGAATCTGTATTCCACATTGAGTGCTTGATCAGAAAGTTGGAAAAGGGAATCACATGATTCTGGGACACTGCAACCATCATAAATAAGAACCAGTTGCCAAGCATCTGAATTTTGATCATGTGATCATGGGGATGCTGCAACAGTCGTAAGTGTGAAAAATGGTCATGTCACATTTTTCAGTGCCGCTGTAACTTCAAACCATCACTAAATGAAATGTTGTAATTTGGGGATTGCCTGCATTTATTAGATTTTTACCCTGCTTTTACTACTTTATAAATGAGTCAAAATAATGAAAATACTCCTATTTCCCCACAGTAGTCCAGGGAGGTGGCTTAGGCTGAGGCAGATTGGCCCAAAGTCACCTAGCCTGCTTCATTCCTAAGGCGACGTTAGAACTCCCTGTCTCCTGGTGATAGACCCAAAGTCACCCAGCTGCCTTTCAAGGCTAAAGTGGGATTAGAACTCATTGTTCCTGGGAATTGGGTCAAAGTCCCTCTATTGGTTTTCATGCCTAAAGCAGGACTAGAACTCACTGCTTTCAGGTTTCTGAATCAGCATCTTATCCACTATACCAAAATGGTATAGAAATGCAGAGCAAAAAGTTAAGGCTGTTTACTGTTGTACCATACTGACAAGAATTGGAAGTTACTGTCTTTTGTGGGTTTTTTCCCCTACACCCCTTTTTCCCCTTATCTTTATTTTCATTTGTGTTTTATGATATAATTTAATAACATTCCTTGAAGAAAAATGTTTCAAACTGGGTGGATCTCAACAGGCCTAAATCGGAACGCTCCAGTTTTCTGAATGCCTGATTGTTGTTTTCTATTTGTACCAGTATTTCAGCTTTCCTGCTGTGGTGGCTCCTTTCAAATGCTCAGTTCTCCCTTTAAGTCAGAACCAGGAATTCATTCCGTTTGTGAAGGAACTCTGTAAGTAAACTGCTTCCCTGTAAATAAATATTATTTGAATGAATTATTTCTGGAAAGGGGACCTACACGTAGTCCTCGACTTACGGTTACAATTGAGCCAAAAAATTTGGTTGATAAGAAAGACATTTGCTAAGAAAATTTTGCCCCATTTCACAACCTTTCTGGTCACAGTTGTTAAGTGAATCACTGTAGTTGTCAAGTTAGTAACACGGTTGTTAAGTGAATTAGGCTTGACAGCAGGTCGCAAAAGGGGATCATGTGACCCCGGGACACTACAACCCATCATAAATAGTCAGTTGCCAAGTGTCTGAATTTTGATCACAGTCGTCAGGATGAAAGAGTCATAAGTCACTTTTTTAATTGGTGTTGTAACTTTGAATGGTCACTAAATGAATGGTTGTAAGTCGAGGACTACTTGTAAGGGGATGGAAGTATTGTATGTCTGGATTTTGACAATGATTAGTCACGTTGGATGTATTGCCCTGCATTATGGTGTTATCAACACTAGAGACCTGCAAAGAATAGGAAATTAGGTGGGCCAATTCTTTATGCTCTTTCAGCTTCTCCCTCATTGAGAAGGAGAGGAAACTGTTTTGAAAACTCTTCATTTCTTATTTCTTATTATTTTATTTTATTGTTATCTTGAATTCATTAAGCCTATATATCATCCATCTTGCTATCCAAAGTGATTCCGGGTGGTTTCTGATGCAATAAAATATATAAAATGTCTAGAATTATATATAGCTATAAATATTATACAGAATTATAATTATAAACATAATTAAACACAATTAAAATCACAAGAGTTGAACACACACCAAAAACCGAAAACTTGAATGGAGCTGTCCTTAAACTGTCCTTTCATTTGATGCTAAGAAATACAAAATAGATTTTTAGGATATTTTGGGCTTCGAGTTTGGTTTCCATTTGGAGAGACCTTGCGGAATTCATTTTTCCTTATTTTAATTCTAAAACATCGTGTAGAGTTTATGCTGTATTTTTGGGACGCGAGAGGGGCTGTGTTTTTCTAAAGATACCATCCTGTAAATAAAACTGTCTTTAACTTATAGAAGCTAAGATTCATAGTCAGTAATGTAAGTGGCTTGTATTGCATTCATCTTTACAGAGAGACCTTGACTTATAACCGGTTGTTTAGCGATAATTCAAAATTAGGAGAAAATTATTACAGTAATTTTAAAGATCTGGTTACTGTCCCCCCACAATCATTGATTGCTCAGCAACTGACCTGCATTTATGGCTATTCGCAGAATCAGGTAATGTGGCCATGATTTATGACTTTTTTTTTTTGCTGCAAACTGGCATTTACTTATGATTTCTAGCAAACACTGCCCATTGTGGACAATGCATTCGCTTATAGAACATGCATTCACTTAGCAACAATTCACTTAACTACCAGTATGCATGTATGTATGTATATAAAAAAAATCAGGCATAATTATGTGATAGCCCACTTAAGGTCCATAATTCTAGGTTCAAACATGGTCATATGTCAAGGACTACATGCAAGCTTTTTCAGACTAGACAAATCAGCAAGGTCCTATGCATGTAATAATGAATTAATCTTTCTTTCCCCTCCTCCTGCCACACCGTGTTTTTTTTTTTAACCAGCTGAAGCTCTGACCAGGAATGGGGTCTCCCACAAAGTGGATGATTCTTCTGGATCCATCGGTCGGCGGTATGCGAGGACGGATGAAATCGGGGTGGCGTTCGGGATCACAGTTGACTTTGACACCGTCAACAAGAACCCCCACACAGCCACCTTAAGAGATCGCGATTCCATGCGGCAGATACGGGCTGAGGTAAGGCGGCCTGTGGGCAGCCAGCAAGAGTTCAGTTCAGTTTATTTCATTTATATGCCGCCCTTTTCCCCCGAAGGGGACTCAGGGCGGCTCACAACTCAACTAGGGAAGGGGAATACAGACAAAAGAGGCAGCTTTTGCATGGGTTGGGGGAGTAAAATCTGCATAAAATAAAAATACACCCTTGCCCTCAATCATCCAGGTCTCAAAGATGCTTTTCCCAAAGGCAACTGGGCTTGTTTTGTTTTTCCTTGAAGATGTTTCGCTTCTGATCCAAGAAGCTTCTTCAGTTCTAACTGAAGAACCAAAGTTGGAACCGAAGAAGCTTCTTGGATCAGAAGCGAAACATTTTCAAAGGCAAAAACTCAGTTGCCTTTTGGAAAAGCACTGTTGTGTTCTCTCTGATATGTATGTTTGCCTTGCTGTGTCTGGCTCGGTGTGGAGAAACGCCCCCTACTGGACAATTCCCTTTGCATGACTTCCCTGCATTCTGAAAGAATCTCAAGGACATGGACGCTCAATCCTGGCTTGATCAGTATCTCACCTGTTCTTGCTTTTAGATCTCAAAGCTGCCAGTCCTGGTGGGCGACCTGGCCAATGGCAACATAACTTGGGCTGACGTGGAGGCCAGGTACCCTCCCTTCGAGGGTCAAGAGACAGGGAGAAAGGATGCGATGGAGGTCTGAAGTTAATGCCGGGAAGGAAACCTCCTCATGAAGTCCACTTTTAATTGTCCGCGTTAATAGAAGTTTTATGATGTGTATTATTTGACATGGCTTTGTCCGCACACCCAGGGCACCCTGGTTATCCAGTCCCTGGTCTCTGCCTGATTTTAACTCCCATCCCCAATAACCCCAATTAAAATGGCTTAAGGCATGCCAGGTTCTTTTAACGTCAAGTCTCTTCTGTGTAAAAGAGGCCACCAGTTTGTTCTAGTTCAGGGGTCTCCAAACTTGGCCACTTGTGGACTGCAGCTCCCAGAATTCCTCAGTTGGCCATGCTGGCAGGAGAATTATGGGAGTTGAAGTTCGTCTTAAAGCCATCAGGTTTAGAGACCCCCTGGTCTAGTGCTTAAGACACCAAGGTAGAATCAAGACTTCACGTCCCATCTTAGCCTTGAAAGCCAGGTGGGCTGACCTTGGGCCAGTCTCTCTCTCTCAGTCTAACTCGCCTCACAAGGTGGTGGTTGTGGGGAAAATAAGAGGAAGGTATGTTGGGTATGTTTGCCACCTTATTTGTTAAAAAAAAAAAATTAAGGGATAAAAAATAAATGAAATCAGTTCGCTTCTCAACCTGAAGATATTTCTTGGCTTTTAACTGATTAACTGATTATTTGAAATTAAAACAGACCCTCAGGAATATTTACAATCTAGTTCTGAATTTCTGACAGCTACCCCTCCGCCCTCCAGTCACATGGCCGCATGTCGATGCTCAGCAACCGGCCCAAATTAGCCATTTGCAGCATCCTGCAGTCACATGACCACAGCTTTATGGCGATCTTTCTGAAAACTTTGCTGCTGCTTTGTTTTTTTTTAGCAAACAATGGGTTTTTAACATAATGATTAGCACGCGAAAAAAGGACATAGAATCAGGTCAGTGACTCATTTTACAACCATAAACAATTGTAAGTTGAGGACTGCCTTTTTAGAAAAATGTTAACTCTCCATGCCAGAGCCTCTTAGCGTTGTCCTGCATTAAAACAGAATTCTCAGGTGAAATACCAAGGTGACATTTTCCCCTGCTTTTTCTGAATAATTGTTCTTTGCTTGCTTTTGTGGCTTTCTGTCTCCTGTTCTTGTCTGTTCCTGGGAACAAGTTTGGAAATATTGTATGTCTGTAGGTGCTTCTAAGCTTAACAAAGCGGTTTTAAGAACACAAGCCTGCGTGTTTTTATTGCATTTTATTATTTGTTGCATTCACACATCACACATCTTCTTGAGAAGGTAGCTAGGCTGATTTACATAACACGGGCCTTCTGCTTTCTGAAGTCTGTCATGCAATTTGGCTAATATTTGTATGATATTCAACCACGCTTAATGCTCATTGGTAATACTGCAAAGTTGCTGCAAAGTACAGACTTAGCCAAAGCTTTATTCATTGCAGGTAGTTTTTGACTTAGAACTACTACTTTAGTGATCATCCGAAGTTACAACGGCACTGGAAAAAAGTGACTGACATTTACAGCCTTTGCTGCATCCCCATGGTCATGTGATCAAAATTCAGAGGCAAGGTAAAGTGGCTCATATTTATGACCGTTTCAGGGTCCTGGGGTCGTATGATCCCCTTTAGCGACCTGACAACCAAACTCAGTGGGAAGCCAGATTCACTTAACAATTGGGTTACTAACTTACAGCTGCAGTGATTCACTTAAAAACAATGGCAAGAAAGGTCATAAAAATGGGGCACAAATCGCTCAACTATCTATTTGGGCTCAATTGTTGTCATAAGTCGGGACTACTTGCATTCTAAAGCTAAGCAAAGTTTGAAATGACAATTTCCAACTTTTCGTCTTTATTTTAGTGTGACATTTTATTTCCATATGTTGCATTCAATTTCAGATTAGTAATAGATTAGAAGAGAAAGACGCCACAAGTATTTATGTGCCCACTTACAACAGAGAGTATTAAATAGTTACCTTTTTAAGGCAGGATTTTTTTTTTTAAAAAAAAGACAAATTTCACAAGTAAATTTTGTCTAAGAATCTGTTCCAAGGAAACGATTAGGGGGAATCTCAAAACAAAATAAGATTATGTAAGGTAAAAAGCTACGTCCTTTGAAAGAAAGGAAACAAAACTATCTCTAACACCTGGATTTACCTGATAAGCTTTAAGTTTTACACCTTTTACTGAGCATTTTACTGAGTTGTACGTATTCCTCGACTTACAACTGTTCATTTAGAGACCAAAGTTACAGTGACACTGAAAAAAGTGACAGGACTATTTTTCACACTTACGACCGTTGCAATATCTTCATGGTCACATGATTTACATTTGGATCCTTGACAACTGGTTTATACTTATATATTTATATATGGTTTATGACGGCTGCATGTGATCCCCTCTTCCGACTTTCTGACAAGCAAACTCAGGGAGAGCCAGATTCACTTAACAACCTGGTTACTCTCTTATCAACTGCAGTGATTCACCTAACAACTGTGGCAAGACAAGTCATAAAATGGGTCAAAACTCACTTAACTAATGTCTCACTTAGCAAATCAAGGACTCGCCTGTACTTATTTATTCAGTGCATTGTACCTCATTTCCACCAGATGGCGCTACAGGGCTTAAAGTTCCACAAAAACAACACTTGTTCCTTTTTCAGAATAGAACGGAAATACACTCGTTCATATATCCACATAGAGACTATTCAAAGTTATGACTAAACCCCCAAAAGGTTCAGATGATCTATTCTGGAGCAACACACATGCTTAATTATGTGCCCACATTTTGGATGCTTGGCAACTGGCGCTCACCTTTATAAGCCGGTTGCAGTGTTCCATAATCACAGTCCTCAACGTACAACCACAATTGAGGCAAAAATTTCCATTGCTAAGCGAGACTGTTAAGTGACTTTTGACCCATTTTTTTTCCACCTTATTTTAATTCCCTCTGAATATATTCTCTTTTGTATGGCAGGCATAATTACACTCGGGAACCAAACCTGGTTATGTCAGTGGGATGAAAATAACCAGACAATTGTTGCTTATTTGGGGATATGATCTCAATTTAGCTGAAAGAGACCAGATTGGAGAATCGCCTCACGATCAGGAGACTGAGAGTTCGATCCTAGGTAGCAGCAGATATTTCTCTCTCTGGGCACGATGTGTAATTATCCGCTGCAAACTCTGCATTGGCAACAGGAAGGGCATCCAGCCAGCACCATTCACTTACCCCGCACTCCACTCCGACATAAGGGATTATCATTAAAAGACACCACCCCCCAAAAAACCCAAATTGGAGAACTTTTGTTTCCCAGGATGAAAGGGTAGAGATATTTGGCAAAAGTACAAGGGGAGCCGGTCAAAATATGGCGGGCACCACTAGGTAGCCTTCAACTTACGACCACAATTGAGGAAAATTTGCCATTGTTAAACAAAACAATTGTTGAGTTGAGTTTTGTGCCATTTTAGAGGCCTTCTTGCCAATGGTTGTTAAGTGAATCAGTGCAATTAAGTGAGTCACACGGTTGTTGAGTGAATGTGTCTTCCCCATTGACTTTGCTTGTCAGAAGGTCGCAAATGGGGATCACATGACCCCGGGTTAGTCTGCAACTCTCATAAATACGAGTCGGTTGCCAAGCACCCAAATTTTTTATCACGTGGGAATGCTTTAATGACCACATCTAGGAATGTATTGACTCACTTAACAACCACTGCACTTGTTTAATGACTGTCATGTTTGCTTTTCCAACCTGGTGTTCACTTAATGATTGCCGTAACAAAGTTTATAAAATTGAATCGGTCACATGGGTGCTTTGACGTACAACTGTCATGACGCATGACATAAATTCCAGGCTCCATTACGGTCATAATTCGAGGACTAGTATAACCCAAAGCAGTCTTCTACAAGCCAACTCCCACTTTGAACAGTATGAAAGGAGTCTAATCTCAATTTATACAAGAGGTGGAATTAGCATTCAACTCTCTTCTGTGCCTCTTGGGGCCTGACTTGCTTAAAACAATTTCTCACCTTAGAAAGTTGCTATTTATTTTAAAGTTCAGAATTTTTTTTCTCTTCCGAGCAGTTGGGAGACAGGTGGCATTTGCTTGGATTAACATACGGGGCAAATTCCCCACTGTCGGCTTTCATCGCGGCATCCGTTCCTCAGTTCCCCTCAGGAGGATCGCCTGGTAATTATTTTAATCTTCCTTTCTGATGCGGAAGAGCGGTTTCGAAATTATTCTCCCCCACATTAAAGTTGAGAACGCTTCTTAAGCCATGATTTGACTACGGTTCACTTATTGGCTGTTTACCTAACATTTCTCGTGACCCGTCAAAAGCGCGAACGTCATAAGTGCGCCGACAACACCGCGGCGCTAAAACCGCGATTTCAAAAGCGCGCCGACAACAGCGTGCCGACAGAAGAGCGATTTCATTTAAGGTAAGATTTACAGTTAGCTTTAGGGTTAGGTTGAGGGTTAGGTTGAGGGTTACGTTACAGCGCGCTTTTGTCGGCGCGCTTTAGGGCTAATTAGTCGCTCATTCGCCACGTGGTTTTGTCACCGCGGTTTAGTCAGGCGCGCTTTTGTTGTGCGCGCATATGTGGTGGAACCACATTTCTGGCCAAAATGCCAGGGTTTTTAAAAGCCATCATGGAGGATACAAACCATGATCAGGTGTGGTTGGCTTTTGCCTTAAGTATTTGGGATGAACATGCCTTCAAAAGTATTGAAATAAATGAAACAATCAGGTCGTTATCTTGTCTGGTTAGATCAGGGGTGTCAAACAGCGTCAATGACGTGTCGGGACTCTTTGCTAAACCGGGTGTGAGTGTGGCCAGCATGTGACGCACCCGGCTCATGAACTGGGAGTTTGGCAGCCTTGGTTAGATGGTTGTGTGGCCAACAGGACAAAATCGGGAAGAAAGCTATTACAATTGTCATAACCCAGGTAGTCTGTGCTGTCCCAATAGTATACAGCTAATATAGTATATAGCTAATATAGTATATAGCTAATATAGTATATAGCTAATATAGTATATAGCTAATATAGTATATAGCTAATATAGGAATTGGGAGCTGTCTCCTTTAAGAAACTACCTCATGGGAAATGTAACTACCTTATGGGAAATGTAGTCCCATAACATATGACCACATCTGTGCTCCCTGATTGGGTGGTGGGGTACTCTGCCCGGGAAATTGTTTTATTGCTGGGCACTCACTGAATCGCCATTGGCACTACCAGAAGCAGCTTTGCACCCTCAGCATGGGTTAGAGGAATTAATGTCTTTTTACACTACGTGATGGGACAGATCATGGAAAGTCAGAAGAATCTTAACACTGAACTGTAAGTTTTGCTATTAAGGATGCCTGATAATAAACGTGATCTGAAATATATTCCTAAGCGTGGAGTTAACTGGCTGCCCGAGCAGAAACTCATCGCCCGGGCCAGAACATAGCCCTTGACTTTAAAAAGTTCCATTTAGTGACCGTTCAAACTTACAACATCACTGAAAAAGGTGACTTATAATTGTTTTTCACACGTACGACCATTACAGCATTCCCGATGGGCATGCGATCAAAATTTGGATGCTTGGCAACTGGCTCATATTTATGACGGTCAAAGTGTCATAACCCCCGATCCCCTTTTGCGACTTTCTGACAACCAAAGTCAACGGGAAACCAGATTCACTTAAACAATCCTCTTAACTGCCTTAACAACTGTGATGATTCATCTAACAGTTGTCGCAAGAAAGGGGGGCAGAATTTACTTTGCTGTTTCACTTAGCAACAGAAATTTGGAGCTCTATTGTGGTTGTAAGGTGAGGACTACTCGTACTGGGGAAAAAATGTCAGGAGTGTAGCTTGATAGTATCTTCCCTTTTAACACTTTGAGAATAATTTTCAAAGTCTTGCCCCGTAGGTAGTCCTCAACTTACAACCATTACTGAACCTAAAATTTCCATTGCTTAGTAAGAGAATTATTAAGTGAATTTTGCCCCACCTTTCTTGCCACAGTTGTTAAGTGAATCACTGCAGTAGTTAAAATAGTAACAGAGCTTTTTAAGTGAATCTGATTTCTCCCATTGAGTTTGCTTGTCAAAGGGTTGCAAAAGGGGATGGCATGACTTGGGGACAATGCAACCGTCGTTAAGTGTGAAAAATGATCCAAAGTCACTTTTTTCAATGCTATTGTAACTTGGTTACTAAACAAATGTAAGTAGAGGATTAACTGTATTGGGTTCAGCCAAGGAATGTGCAGATTGGAAGGAGGGATTTCTAACCACACACTAACCCTCTAAAGGGTATCCTGGCCATTGACCCTCCAGTGGTTTTTCTTCTCTGAAAATTGTGTGGGAAAGAAAGAAGAGGGGATCAATGTAGTCTGCGGATTACATCTTACATTGGGCACTAACAAAATGAAATTCAAGGATGAAAAGAGTAAGGTTCTACATTTAGGCAAGAAAAGCCAAATGCACAGATACAGTATAGGTGGTATCTTGCTCAACTCTGAGAGGGATCTTGGAGTCCTAGTGGACAACCATTTAAATAGGAGCCATCCGTGTGCAGCAGCTGCCAAAAAAGCCAACACAGTTCTAGGCTGCATAAACAGAATCAAGATCACGTGAAATGTTAATACCACTTTATGAGGCCTTAGTGAGGCCACACTTGGAATACGGCATCCAGTTTTGGTTGCCACGATGTAGAAAAGATGTGGAGTC